>NC_069504.1:648163903-648296403 GCF_027579735.1 Bombina bombina
GCTTGAATATAAAATGTTTAGTGGTGCATGATAAAAAAAATAAGCACTATACCTTCAATATTTATTTTACTCCCTTTTCATGTAGATTTTCAATTCTCAGAGCTGAGTTTTCAAGGCTAATTTTGCTGACTTTATGTCCCTAATCAGCTTTAACAGATAATAACTGCATAACAATTCACTTTATACCAATTTAAGAACCATGACTAGCCTTGTTGTCTGAGTTCTCAAACCCAGATTGGCTCCTCAAAATAAGACAAGTGGTGGGTAGATTTTGGCTTTTGAAAAATAATTGCAGTAAACAAGATGTTATTTTGTTTTAAAAATGAGACTTAGCTGACATGTTATTCTATAGCAACACAACAGAAATGGCTTATAATTACAAGATGTTTACTTTTGCTTTAAGGGGCCAATTTACCAACAATCGGATGGACATGATCCACTGTAGCGGATCATGTCCGCCCAACATCGCTGAATGCCAACAGCATACGCTGTCAGCATTTAACATTGCGCAAGCAGTCCTGGTGAACTGCTTGTGCAATGCCGTCCCCTGCAGATTCGTGGCCATATGGCCTCTAGCAGGGGGTGTCAATCAACCCGATCGTATACGGGCGGACGAGTTCAGGAGCAGCGGTGTTAAGACTGCTGCTTCTTAACTCCTGTTTCCGGTGGACCTGAAGGCTCGTGTGGAAACAGGGGCATTAGGGGCCATTCGGCCCTTAATAAATCGGCCCCTAAGTATGTATCACTGGGCACAAGTGGGAAGAAAAATGCTTGGGAGTGCCTGAGCAACTTCTGTCTCTATGCACCATGTCCAGCCCTTATTAAAAGTTATTGGGAAATCAAAGACTGGTTACTTTGAGTTGCATGTATTGAGTTCCATATATAAAATCTGCCAGTAAGTAGGGGTTGCATGTGGAACATGTCATACATTTGTAGGGGCACAAAAGTTCTTCACTCAGCATAATATAAAACAAAGAGGTGACATACAGTAAGTAACAAACAATCAAACAATTTTCTGTGAAGATGTCAAAGGCCCTCTTTTCATTTGTTGGGCAGACAAAGTTCGCTTTCAGGAACCTTGTTGTCCTACTTTGTGACGAGCGGGAAGCATCCACTGTGCTGATCGCAAATGAGCAGAGACTGTCAATCATACCAATTAGATCAGATCGGAATATTTGCATTTCATGAGAGTTTTGCTGGCAGTTCGGTCAACTAACGTTTCAGGCTTGCTTGTGGCAAGCCTAAATTGCTGACGCCCCAAAGCAGTATCCACAGCTTAATAAATGAGACCCAAAATATTTTACATGTGAACAATATTTAATCAAATCATTTATTTTCTCTCTTTATTTGAAGGCTTAAATTCGACAAAGAGGAAACACAAGAAGTAACTAAAGGAAGATTGGTCTAGATTCAATTACATTTGTCTGTATAACGAATATCTCACTAAAAAAAACTTGCTGCAACTTTACAGCTAAATTCTTTTCATAACTATTAATAAAGATTTTAAACAGACAGTGGTGAAATCAGTGAGGCCCCATCTATCTTGCCACCGGTAACTTTCCCATACATGGAACAATTTTTACCGGCATTCCAAAAATGTTTTAAAAACATTACAAACAAATACTTTTTTTTTTTAAAAAAGCAGTTCACTAGAAAACTTGAAAAAAGTTCAAGAAAAATGAAAAAATATTTTAATAGCCAATAAGAGAAAACAAGCTTTCTCATTTTTTTTTTTTTTAATAATCTTTATTTAGGAAGAAAAAGCATATCAGGATAAGCATATCCCACAAAAATACATAAAACAAAGGGTATGCGATCGGGCGGATTGCTGTCCTCCGCCTCAGAAGTGGCGGACGAGTTAAGGAGCAGCAGTCTTAAGACTGAAGGCTCGAGTGAAAACAGATGCATGGGGCCGACTGACACTTTGATAAATCGGCCTCTGAAACTTATCAAATATAAGGATTGTTCCTTCATGACCATGATTTGAAAAAAGGATTATTGCTTCATGACCTGGATTTTAAACAGGATTTTTTTCTTTATGACCGGGATTTCAGTATCTGCAAAAACTGGAAAACCACACTAACATGAATAGGTTTTTTTCTTTGTCATCACACAGGCATAATCCTTGTGAAGTCCCAGTCACAAAGGTACAATCCCATTTAAAATCCGTTTATGAAGATGACTACTGTACTGAAACCGACAATCACGATAATCCCCAGTAAGATTGCTATATACAGTTTTTAGATATCGGGGTCCTGATTTTTCACTTTTTCTGCAGTTCCCCTAACCTGTATGGGATATGACATATTAAACACATATGCATAAGTAAATGTGTACCCTGCCCACTGCAGACGGACTAAACAATAGAGAAGAATAGAGCTTCAGTGGATCTCAACCCTATTTGCTCCTGTTTCTCAACCTCCTACCCTTCTAGATTGTAAGTTCCCACGGGAATAGGGCCCTCAATCCCTCCTGTATGTGTTTGTAAATTCTGTCCTGTCTCTTACAAGTTTTATATAGTTTTATTTAAAGGAATTGTATCCATGGACAGCGCTGCGGAATATGTTGACGCTTCATAAATAAAGTATAATAATAAAAAAATAAATACACCTCTAACATATTGTCTGTGGCCATTTCAGAGTGTCTTACACACATGCAACATAAAATAATTATTCCAAATAGTCTTGGGATACTTTCAAAGATGTCAAGGCCAGTATCATGTGCCTTTATGTGTCAAATTCAATGTGAAATGGTCTTGAAAACCTGTTGGAAAGTTTTTAGAAAATGTATTGTAATCACCTAGAACTTTTCCACTCCATGTTAAAAATAAGGCTTTTTTCAAGGAGGCAAAAATGCGTTTGCAGCTCAGAGAAACAGCTGAAAACAACTAATGTAATTGAGTTAAAAAGACACTCGAGTTTCACACTAGCAGTGATTAAAATACAAATATACGTAGCTTTTTATGTCTATGTTAATATTACTATGGGAGAGTATTTCCCTCTTGCAAATTACTGTGACCACTGATATTTGTCAAATCATGTTAAATATCAGTATGTAATTGTTACATTAGTTCTCTATTTTAACATATTGCAAAAAAAGGTATTACCTTATTAATATGAGAATTTTTGAAGTTACAGTAGAACTGCTTAATATCTGCAACCATAGCACATTGATTCTTATAGCCTATTCTAGATTGTTATAATGTGTAAGAATCAGTTACCCAGTGATTACTTAATGTAGTATTACCATGCAATGTTTATTGTGCAAGCTGTTTATGTGATGTAATACTAGGTAAATATATGTAAATAGGGTAAATATGATATCTGCAACCATAGCACATTGATTCTTAAAGCCTCTTCTAGATTGTTATAGTGTGTAAGAACCAGTTACCCAGTGATTATTTAATGTAGAATTACCATGGAATATTTATTGTGCAAGCTGTTTATGTGATGTAATACTAGGTAAATATATGTAAATAGGGTAAATATGCACAATGTCAAGAAGAACTTACTTATCAAAGAATGTCTTCCATTTAGCTCTCACAAAGTCCCAGGCAAAGCTCTGACCAAGCACATTATTGGCAACATTAGTAATTGTGGAAACTGTGTCTTGTCTACGAATCTTTGTTGGATCTAAAGAATACTCTAACAACCTGTGGAGAAATAAAGCAAGATAACTGACACTAACAAAATGATTTCCAACTGTATATTTTCAATAGCTCATGTAATGTACTTTATAAAAAAAAGCCTCATTATTAAACCCCACATTTTGATTAAATTTTGCATACAAATGTTAATATATTTCCCATTTTACAAATATACATTTATAGAGGCCAATACAAACATATTTTGTTTTATTTTGCCATCTATTCTAGTGTCTATTATATGAGCACCCAAACTAAAGCCAAGGGGGCCTATTTAACAAAGGTCTGTCGGACCTGATCCGACAGTGCGGATCAGGTCCGACAGACCTCGCTGAATGCGGAGAGCAATACGCTCTCCGTATTCAGCATTGCAATGCCAGAAACACGGGACTTCAAGCTCTGTACAGAGCTAGATAGATAGGCCCCCATGTGTCACATCTGCTCCCCCCAGGGTATTTGTGTGGTTCTCCGTACAGAGCTAGATAGATAGGCCTGCATGTGTCACATCCGCTCCCCCAGGGTATTTGTGTGGTTCTCCGTACAGAGCTAGACAGATAGGCCCCCATGTGTCACATCCGCTCCCCCAGGGTATTTGTGTGGTTCTCCGTACAGAGCTAGATAGATAGGCCCCATTGTCACATCCGCTCCCCCAGGGTATTTGTGTGGTTCTCCGTACATAGCTAGATAGATAGGCCCCATGTGTCACATCCGCTCCCCCAGGGTATTTGTGTGATTCTCCGTACAGAGCTAGACAGATAGGCCCCCATGTGTCACATCCGCTCCCCACAGGGTATTTGTGTGGTTCTCCGTACAGAGCTAGACAGATAGGCCCCCATGTGTCACATCCGCTCCCCCCAGGGTATTTGTGTGGTTCTCCGTACAGAGCTAGACAGATAGGCCCGCAAGTGTCACATCCGCTCCCCCCAGGGTATTTGTGTGGTTCTCCGTACAGAGCTAGACAGATAGGCCCCCATGTGTCACATCCGCTCCCCCCAGGGTATTTGTGTGGTTCTCCGTACAGAGCTAGATAGATAGGCCCCCATGTGTTACATCCGCTCCCCCAGGGTATTTGTGTGGTTCTCCGTACAGAGCTAGATAGATAGGCCCCATGTGTCACATCCGCTCCCCCAGGGTATTTGTGTGGTTCTCCGTACAGACCTAGATAGATAGGCCCGCATGTGTCACATCCGCTCCCCCAGGGTATTTGTGTGGTTCTCCGTACAGAGCTAGATAGATAGGCCCCATGTGTCACATCCGCTCCCCCAGGGTATTTGTGTGGTTCTCCGTACAGAGCTAGACAGATAGGCCCGCATGTGTCACATCTGCTCCCCCAGGGTATTTGTGTGGTTCTCCGTACAGAGCTAGACAGATAGGCCCCCATGTGTCACATCTGCTCCCCCCAGGGTATTTGTGTGGTTCTCCGTACAGAGCTAGATAGATAGGCCCGCATGTGTCACATCTGCTCCCCCCAGGGTATTTGTGTGGTTCTCCGTACAGAGCTAGATAGATAGGCCCCCATGTGTCACATCTGCTCCCCCAGGGTATTTGTGTGGTTCTCCGTACAGAGCTAGATAGATAGGCCCGCATGTGTCACATCTGCTCCCCCAGGGTATTTGTGTGGTTCTCCGTACAGAGCTAGACAGATAGGCCCCCATGTGTCACATCTGCTCCCCCCAGGGTATTTGTGTGGTTCTCCGTACAGAGCTAGATAGATAGGCCCGCATGTGTCACATTTGCTCCCCCCAGGGTATTTGTGTGGTTCTCCGTACAGAGCTAGATAGATAGGCCCCCATGTGTCACATCTGCTCCCCCAGGGTATTTGTGTGTTTCTCCGTACAGAGCTAGACAGATAGGCCCCCATGTGTCACATCTGCTCCCCCCAGGGTATTTGTGTGGTTCTCCGTACAGAGCTAGATAGATAGGCCCGCATGTGTCACATCTGCTCCCCCAGGGTATTTGTGTGGTTCTCCGTACAGAGCTAGATAGATAGCCCCCAGTGTGTCACATCTGCTCCCCCCAGGGTATTTGTGTGGTTCTCCGTACAGAGCTAGACAGATAGGCCCCATGTGTCACATCTGCTCCCCCCAGGATATTTGTGTGGTTTTCCGTACAGAGCTAGATTGATAGGCCCCCATGTGTCACATCTGCTCCCCCCAGGGTATTTGTGTGGTTCTCCGTACAGAGCTAGATAGATAGGCCCCCATGTGTCACATCTGCTCCCCCAGGGTATTTGTGTGGTTCTCCGTACAGAGCTAGACAGATAGGCCCCCATGTGTCACATCTGCTCCCCCCAGGGTATTTGTGTGGTTCTCCATACAGAGCTAGACAGATAGGCCCGCATGTGTCACATCTGCTCCCCCCAGGGTATTTGTGTGGTTCTCCGTACAGAGCTAGATAGATAGGCCCCATGTGTCACATCTGCTCCCCCCAGGGTATTTGTGTGGTTCTCCGTACAGAGCTAGACAGATAGGCCCCCATGTGTCACATCTGCTCCCCCCAGGGTATTTGTGTGGTTCTCCGTACAGAGCTAGATAGATAGGCCCCATGTGTCACATCTGCTCCCCCCAGGGTATTTGTGTGGTTCTCCATACAGAGCTAGACAGATAGGCCCGCATGTGTCACATCTGCTCCCCCAGGGTATTTGTGTGGTTCTCCGTACAGAGCTAGATAGATAGGCCCCATGTGTCACATCTGCTCCCCCCAGGGTATTTGTGTGGTTCTCCGTACAGAGCTAGACAGATAGGCCCGCATGTGTCACATCTGCTCCCCCCAGGGTATTTGTGTGGTTCTCCGTACAGAGCTAGATAGATAGGCCCCATGTGTCACATCTGCTCCCCCAGGGTATTTGTGTGGTTCTCCGTACAGAGCTAGATAGATAGGCCCCATGTGTCACATCTGCTCCCCCAGGGTATTTGTGTGGTTCTCCGTACAGAGCTAGACAGATAGGCCCCCATGTGTCACATCTGCTCCCCCCAGGGTATTTGTGTGGTTCTCCGTACAGAGCTATACAGATAGACCCCCATGTGTCACATCTGCTCCCCCCCAGGTTATTTGTATGGTTCTCTATACAGAGCTAGAAAGATAATCCCGCATGTGTCACATCTGCTCCCCCAGGGTATTTGTGTGGTTCTCCGTACAGAGCTAGACAGATAGGCCCCATGTGTCACATCTGCTCCCCCCAGGGTATTTGTGTGGTTCTCCATACAGAGCTAGACAGATAGGCCCGCATGTGTCACATCTGCTCCCCCCAGGGTATTTGTGTGGTTCTCCGTACAGAGCTAGATAGATAGGCCCCATGTGTCACATCTGCTCCCCCCAGGGTATTTGTGTGGTTCTC
The DNA here is from genome assembly GCF_027579735.1 of Bombina bombina. NCBI lineage: Eukaryota > Metazoa > Chordata > Amphibia > Anura > Bombinatoridae > Bombina > Bombina bombina. Next base: position 648,170,884 of record NC_069504.1, read on the forward strand.
CGTACAGAGCTAGACAGATAGGCCCGCATGTGTCACATCTGCTCCCCCCAGGGTATTTGTGTGGTTCTCCGTACAGAGCTAGACAGATAGGCCCGCATGTGTCACATCTGCTCCCCCAGGGTATTTGTGTGATTCTCCGTACAGAGCTAGATAGATAGGCCCCATGTGTCACATCTGCTCCCCCCAGGGTATTTGTGTGGTTCTCCGTACAGAGCTAGACAGATAGGCCCGCATGTGTCACATCTGCTCCCCCCAGGGTATTTGTGTGGTTCTCCGGACAGAGCTAGATAGATAGGCCCCATGTGTCACATCTGCTCCCCCAGGGTATTTGTGTGGTTCTCCGTACAGAGCTAGATAGATAGGCCCCATGTGTCACATCTGCTCCCCCAGGGTATTTGTGTGGTTCTCCGTACAGAGCTAGACAGATAGGCCCCCATGTGTCACATCTGCTCCCCCCAGGGTATTTGTGTGGTTCTCCGTACAGAGCTATACAGATAGACCCCCATGTGTCACATCTGCTCCCCCCCAAGTTATTTGTATGGTTCTCCATACAGAGCTAGATAGATAATCCCGCATGTGTCACATCTGCTCCCCCAGGGTATTTGTGTGGTTCTCCGTACAGAGCTAGACAGATAGGCCCCCATGTGTCACATCTGCTCCCCCCAGGGTATTTGTGTGGTTCTCCGTACAGAGCTAGACAGATAGGCCCCATGTGTCACATCTGCTCCCCCCAGGATATTTGTGTGGTTCTCCGTACAGAGCTAGATTGATAGGCCCCCATGTGTCACATCTGCTCCCCCCAGGGTATTTGTGTGGTTCTCCGTACAGAGCTAGACAGATAGGCCCCCATGTGTCACATCCGCTCCCCCAGGGTATTTGTGTGGTTCTCCGTACAGAGCTAGATAGATAGGCCCCATTGTCACATCCGCTCCCCCAGGGTATTTGTGTGGTTCTCCGTACATAGCTAGATAGATAGGCCCCATGTGTCACATCCGCTCCCCCAGGGTATTTGTGTGGTTCTCCGTACAGAGCTAGACAGATAGGCCCCCATGTGTCACATCCGCTCCCCACAGGGTATTTGTGTGGTTCTCCGTACAGAGCTAGACAGATAGGCCCCCATGTGTCACATCCGCTCCCCCCAGGGTATTTGTGTGGTTCTCCGTACAGAGCTAGACAGATAGGCCCGCAAGTGTCACATCCGCTCCCCCCAGGGTATTTGTGTGGTTCTCCGTACAGAGCTAGACAGATAGGCCCCCATGTGTCACATCCGCTCCCCCCAGGGTATTTGTGTGGTTCTCCGTACAGAGCTAGATAGATAGGCCCCCATGTGTCACATCCGCTCCCCCCAGGGTATTTGTGTGGTTCTCCGTACAGAGCTAGATAGATAGGCCCCATGTGTCACATCCGCTCCCCCAGGGTATTTGTGTGGTTCTCCGTACAGACCTAGATAGATAGGCCCGCATGTGTCACATCCGCTCCCCCAGGGTATTTGTGTGGTTCTCCGTACAGAGCTAGATAGATAGGCCCCATGTGTCACATCCGCTCCCCCAGGGTATTTGTGTGGTTCTCCGTACAGAGCTAGACAGATAGGCCCGCATGTGTCACATCTGCTCCCCCAGGGTATTTGTGTGGTTCTCCGTACAGAGCTAGACAGATAGGCCCCCATGTGTCACATCTGCTCCCCCCAAGGTATTTGTGTGGTTCTCCGTACAGAGCTAGATAGATAGGCCCGCATGTGTCACATCTGCTCCCCCCAGGGTATTTGTGTGGTTCTCCGTACAGAGCTAGATAGATAGGCCCCCATGTGTCACATCTGCTCCCCCAGGGTATTTGTGTGGTTCTCCGTACAGAGCTAGATAGATAGGCCCGCATGTGTCACATTTGCTCCCCCCAGGGTATTTGTGTGGTTCTCCGTACAGAGCTAGATAGATAGGCCCCCATGTGTCACATCTGCTCCCCCAGGGTATTTGTGTGGTTCTCCGTACAGAGCTAGACAGATAGGCCCCCATGTGTCACATCTGCTCCCCCCAGGGTATTTGTGTGGTTCTCCGTACAGAGCTAGATAGATAGGCCCGCATGCGTCACATCTGCTCCCCCAGGGTATTTGTTTGGTTCTCCGTACAGAGCTAGATAGATAGCCCCCCATGTGTCACATCTGCTCCCCCCAGGGTATTTGTGTGGTTCTCCGTACAGAGCTAGACAGATAGGCCCCATGTGTCACATCTGCTCCCCCCAGGATATTTGTGTGGTTCTCCGTACAGAGCTAGATTGATAGGCCCCCATGTGTCACATCTGCTCCCCCCAGGGTATTTGTGTGGTTCTCCGTACAGAGCTAGATAGATAGGCCCCCATGTGTCACATCTGCTCCCCCCAGGGTATTTGTGTGGTTCTCCGTACAGAGCTAGACAGATAGGCCCCCATGTGTCACATCTGCTCCCCCCAGGGTATTTGTGTGGTTCTCCATACAGAGCTAGACAGATAGGCCCGCATGTGTCACATCTGCTCCCCCCAGGGTATTTGTGTGGTTCTCCGTACAGAGCTAGATAGATAGGCCCCATGTGTCACATCTGCTCCCCCCAGGGTATTTGTGTGGTTCTCCGTACAGAGCTAGACAGATAGGCCCCCATGTGTCACATCTGCTCCCCCCAGGGTATTTGTGTGGTTCTCCGTACAGAGCTAGATAGATAGGCCCCATGTGTCACATCTGCTCCCCCCAGGGTATTTGTGTGGTTCTCCATACAGAGCTAGACAGATAGGCCCGCATGTGTCACATCTGCTCCCCCAGGGTATTTGTGTGGTTCTCCGTACAGAGCTAGATAGATAGGCCCCATGTGTCACATCTGCTCCCCCCAGGGTATTTGTGTGGTTCTCCGTACAGAGCTAGACAGATAGGCCCGCATGTGTCACATCTGCTCCCCCCAGGGTATTTGTGTGGTTCTCCGTACAGAGCTAGATAGATAGGCCCCATGTGTCACATCTGCTCCCCCAGGGTCTTTGTGTGGTTCTCCGTACAGAGCTAGATAGATAGGCCCCATGTGTCACATCTGCTCCCCCAGGGTATTTGTGTGGTTCTCCGTACAGAGCTAGACAGATAGGCCCCCATGTGTCACATCTGCTCCCCCCAGGGTATTTGTGTGGTTCTCCGTACAGAGCTATACAGATAGACCCCCATGTGTCACATCTGCTCCCCCCCAGGTTATTTGTATGGTTCTCCATACAGAGCTAGATAGATAATCCCGCATGTGTCACATCTGCTCCCCCAGGGTATTTGTGTGGTTCTCCGTACAGAGCTAGACAGATAGGCCCCATGTGTCACATCTGCACCCCCCAGGGTATTTGTGTGGTTCTCCGTACAGAGCTAGACAGATAGGCCCCATGTGTCACATCTGCACCCCCCAGGGTATTTGTGTGGTTCTCCGTACAGAGCTAGACAGATAGGCCCCCATGTGTCACATCTGCACCCCCCAGGGTATTTGTGTGGTTCTCCGTACAGAGCTAGACAGATAGGCCCGCATGTGTCACATCTGCTCCCCCCAGGGTATTTGTGTGGTTCTCCGTACAGAGCTAGATAGATAGGCCCCATGTGTCACATCTGCTCCCCCCAGGGTATTTGTGTGGTTCTCCGTACAGAGCTAGACAGATAGGCCCGCATGTGTCACATCTGCTCCCCCCAGGGTATTTGTGTGGTTCTCCGTACAGAGCTAGATAGATAGGCCCCATGTGTCACATCTGCTCCCCCCAGGGTATTTGTGTGGTTCTCCATACAGAGCTAGACAGATAGGCCCGCATGTGTCACATCTGCTCCCCCAGGGTATTTGTGTGGTTCTCCGTACAGAGCTAGATAGATAGGCCCCATGTGTCACATCTGCTCCCCCCAGGGTATTTGTGTGGTTCTCCGTACAGAGCTAGACAGATAGGCCCGCATGTGTCACATCTGCTCCCCCCAGGGTATTTGTGTGGTTCTCCGTACAGAGCTAGATAGATAGGCCCCATGTGTCACATCTGCTCCCCCAGGGTATTTGTGTGGTTCTCCGTACAGAGCTAGATAGATAGGCCCCATGTGTCACATCTGCTCCCCCAGGGTATTTGTGTGGTTCTCCGTACAGAGCTAGACAGATAGGCCCCCATGTGTCACATCTGCTCCCCCCAGGGTATTTGTGTGGTTCTCCGTACAGAGCTATACAGATAGACCCCCATGTGTCACATCTGCTCCCCCCCAGGTTATTTGTATGGTTCTCCATACAGAGCTAGATAGATAATCCCGCATGTGTCACATCTGCTCCCCCAGGGTATTTGTGTGGTTCTCCGTACAGAGCTAGATAGATAGGCCCCCATGTGTCACATCTGCTCCCCCCAGGGTATTTGTGTGGTTCTCCGTACAGAGCTAGACAGATAGGCCCCATGTGTCACATCTGCACCCCCCAGGGTATTTGTGTGGTTCTCCATACAGAGCTAGACAGATAGGCCCGCATGTGTCACATCTGCTCCCCCAGGGTATTTGTGTGGTTCTCCGTACAGAGCTAGATAGATAGGCCCCATGTGTCACATCTGCTCCCCCCAGGGTATTTGTGTGGTTCTCCATACAGAGCTAGACAGATAGGCCCGCATGTGTCACATCTGCTCCCCCAGGGTATTTGTGTGGTTCTCCGTACAGAGCTAGATAGATAGGCCCCATGTGTCACATCTGCTCCCCCCAGGGTATTTGTGTGGTTCTCCGTACAGAGCTAGACAGATAGGCCCCATGTGTCACATCTGCTCCCCCCAGGGTATTTGTGTGGTTCTCCGTACAGAGCTAGACAGATAGGCCCGCATGTGTCACATCTGCTCCCCCAGGGTATTTGTGTGGTTCTCCGTACAGAGCTAGACAGATAGGCCCGCATGTGTCACATCTGCTCCCCCAGGGTATTTGTGTGGTTCTCCGTACAGAGCTATACAGATAGACCCCCATGTGTCACATCTGCTCCCCCCCAGGTTATTTGTATGGTTCTCCATACAGAGCTAGATAGATAATCCCGCATGTGTCACATCTGCTCCCCCAGGGTATTTGTGTGGTTCTCCGTACAGAGCTAGACAGATAGGCCCCCATGTGTCACATCTGCTCCCCCCAGGGTATTTGTGTGGTTCTCCGTACAGAGCTAGACAGATAGGCCCCATGTGTCACATCTGCACCCCCCAGGGTATTTGTGTGGTTCTCCATACAGAGCTAGACAGATAGGCCCGCATGTGTCACATCTGCTCCCCCAGGGTATTTGTGTGGTTCTCCGTACAGAGCTAGATAGATAGGCCCCATGTGTCACATCTGCTCCCCCCAGGGTATTTGTGTGGTTCTCCATACAGAGCTAGACAGATAGGCCCGCATGTGTCACATCTGCTCCCCCAGGGTATTTGTGTGGTTCTCCGTACAGAGCTAGATAGATAGGCCCCATGTGTCACATCTGCTCCCCCCAGGGTATTTGTGTGGTTCTCCGTACAGAGCTAGACAGATAGGCCCCATGTGTCACATCTGCTCCCCCAGGGTATTTGTGTGGTTCTCCGTACAGAGCTAGACAGATAGGCCCCATGTGTCACATCTGCTCCCCCCAGGGTATTTGTGTGGTTCTCCGTACAGAGCTAGACAGATAGGCCCCATGTGTCACATCTGCTCCCCCCAGGGTATTTGTGTGGTTCTCCGTACAGAGCTAGATAGATAGGCCCCATGTGTCACATCTGCTCCCCCAGGGTATTTGTGTGGTTCTCCGTACAGAGCTAGATAGATAGGCCACATGTGTCACATCTGCTCCCCCCTGGGTATTTGAGTGGTTCTCCGTACAGAGCTAGACAGATAGGCCCCATGTGTCACATCTGCTCCCCCCAGGGTATTTGTGTGGTTCTCCGTACAGAGCTAGACAGATAGGCCCGCATGTGTCACATCTGCTCCCCCAGGGTATTTGTGTGGTTCTCCGTACAGAGCTAGACAGATAGGCCCGCATGTGTCACATCTGCTCCCCCAGGGTATTTGTGTGGTTCTCCGTACAGAGCTAGACAGATAGGCCCCCATGTGTCACATCTGCTCCCCCCAGGGTATTTGTGTGGTTCTCCGTACAGAGCTAGATAGATAGGCCCCCATGTGTCACATCTGCTCCCCCCAGGGTATTTGTGTGGTTCTCCGTACAGAGCTAGATAGATAGGCCCCCATGTGTCACATCTGCTCCCCCAGGGTATTTGTGTGGTTCTCCGTACAGAGCTAGACAGATAGGCCCCATGTGTCACATCTGCTCCCCCCAGGGTATTTGTGTGGTTCTCCGTACAGAGCTAGACAGATAGGCCCCATGTGTCACATCTGCTCCCCCCAGGGTATTTGTGTGGTTCTCCGTACAGAGCTAGATAGATAGGCCCCATGTGTCACATCTGCTCCCCCAGGGTATTTGTGTGGTTCTCCGTACAGAGCTAGATAGATAGGCCCCATGTGTCACATCTGCTCCCCCCAGGGTATTTGTGTGGTTCTCCGTACAGAGCTAGACAGATAGGCCCCATGTGTCACATCTGCTCCCCCCAGGGTATTTGTGTGGTTCTCCATACAGAGCTAGACAGATAGGCCCGCATGTGTCACATCTGCTCCCCCAGGGTATTTGTGTGGTTCTCCGTACAGAGCTAGACAGATAGGCCCGCATGTGTCACATCTGCTCCCCCAGGGTATTTGTGTGGTTCTCCGTACAGAGCTAGACAGATAGGCCCCCATGTGTCACATCTGCTCCCCCCAGGGTATTTGTGTGGTTCTCCGTACAGAGCTATATAGATAGGCCCCCATGTGTCAAATCTGCTCCCCCCAGGGTATTTGTGTGGTTCTCCGTACAGAGCTAGATAGATAGGCCCCCATGTGTCACATCTGCTCCCCCAGGGTATTTGTGTGGTTCTCCGTACAGAGCTAGACAGATAGGCCCCATGTGTCACATCTGCTCCCCCAGGGTATTTGTGTGGTTCTCCGTACAGAGCTAGATAGATAGGCCCCCATGTGTCACATCTGCTCCCCCCAGGGTATTTGTGTGGTTCTCCGTACAGAGCTAGATAGATAGGCCCCCATGTGTCACATCTGCTCCCCCCAGGGTATTTGTGTGGTTCTCCGTACAGAGCTAGATAGATAGGCCCCCATGTGTCACATCTGCTCCCCCCAGGGTATTTGTGTGGTTCTCCGTACAGAGCTAGATAGATAGGCCCGCATGTGTCACATCTGCTCCCCCCAGGGTATTTGTGTGGTTCTCCGTACAGAGCTAGACAGATAGGCCCCATGTGTCACATCTGCTCCCCCCAGGGTATTTGTGTGGTTCTCCGTACAGAGCTAGATAGATAGGCCCCCATGTGTCACATCTGCTCCCCCCAGGGTATTTGTGTGGTTCTCCGTACAGAGCTAGATAGATAGGCCCCCATGTGTCACATCTGCTCCCCCAGGGTATTTGTGTGGTTCTCCGTACAGAGCTAGACAGATAGGCCCCATGTGTCACATCTGCTCCCCCCAGGGTATTTGTGTGGTTCTCCGTACAGAGCTAGACAGATAGGCCCCATGTGTCACATCTGCTCCCCCCAGGGTATTTGTGTGGTTCTCCGTACAGAGCTAGATAGATAGGCCCCATGTGTCACATCTGCTCCCCCAGGGTATTTGTGTGGTTCTCCGTACAGAGCTAGATAGATAGGCCCCATGTGTCACATCTGCTCCCCCCAGGGTATTTGTGTGGTTCTCCGTACAGAGCTAGACAGATAGGCCCCATGTGTCACATCTGCTCCCCCCAGGGTATTTGTGTGGTTCTCCGTACAGAGCTAGACAGATAGGCCCGCATGTGTCACATCTGCTCCCCCAGGGTATTTGTGTGGTTCTCCGTACAGAGCTAGACAGATAGGCCCGCATGTGTCACATCTGCTCCCCCAGGGTATTTGTGTGGTTCTCCGTACAGAGCTAGATAGATAGGCCCGCATGTGTCACATCTGCTCCCCCAGGGTATTTGTGTGGTTCTCTGCACCACTGAGGAGAAAACAAACTTTAATCATTTGTTATCCAAAAAGCAGGTTCACACTTTGCATTTGGGACCTGAAACTTAATATTTTTTCTCTTTAATGATTCAGATAGAGCGTGCAAATTTAAACAACTTTCTAATTAATTTCTATTGTAAAATCGTATATTTTTTCTCTCGAAAAGCAGGGATGTAAGCTCAGGAGTGTGCCTGGAGCACTATATGGTAGCAGTTTTTGCTACAATGTTATCCATATGCAAAATCACTATGTCCAGCCATGTAGTGCTCAGATGCCTACCTAGGTATCTCTTCAACACAGAATATCATGGGAGCAAAGCAAATTTGATAATAGAAGAAATTGGAAACTTTTAGAAAATGTCTCTGGCTGAATCACTGATGACATTTGTTGGGTTTCATATCCCTTTAAACACATTTGTATTTGTAACAATTTGTGTCAAGTATTAGTAAGTAAAGGTAAATTCAAATAGAAAGTTTTGATTTCCTGTCCCTTGATCAATGTTTGTTTACTTGTTGATTATTTAATTACTTTGTCAAAGATTCTCTTGTTCATTATCTCAAACCATAACTTGTATTGATACATTGGGGCCGATTTAATAACCCCTGAATGCTGCTATATGCAGCTGTTTCAGGAGTTAAGAAGCAGCGGTCTTAAAGGGACACTCAAGTCAAAATACATTTTCATGATTTAGATAGGGCATGCAGTTTTAAGACACTTTCCAATTTACTTCCATTATCAAATTCTACACAGTCTTTTTATATTCACACTTTCTGAAGAACAAAATTCTACTGAGCATGTGCACAAGCTCCCAGGGTATACGTATACTAGGGGGGCCGGATAATGGGAAAAAATTAAAACAATTGTACTGCTTATTTGAATTTCAAGTAAGTGTTATTGTATTGTCTTTTTTTTTGCACTTGTTAATTATGCAATTCTACTATATTGAGTGGTCCTTTAAGACCGCTGCTCCTTAATTCATCCGCCAGGTCTGAGGCGGCGGACAGCAATCCACCCGATCGTATACGATTGGGTTAATTGACACCCCATGCTAGCGGCTGCGAACCTGCAGAGGGCGGCACTGCACAAGCAAGTCACCAGAACTGCTTGTTCAATGTTAAATGCAGACAGCGTATGCTGTCAGCATTAGGTGATGCACGGTGAACAAGATTCGCTATAGCGAATCATGTCCGCCCGGGGTATGATAAATCTACCCCATTGTGTTGAGAACATTATTTTTTGTGAGCACAAAAATCAACATTTTGCCACTTGATTACCAAAAGAAGTTCTGAGCATATTTACTTTTTTTTCTCAGAATTATCTTTATATTCCTAGAATTATCTCTTTGCTAATGTTCAAATAAAACAGTGATTTGGACTATAGATACTAACAGAGTTTTCTTAAAGTGAAAGTCAATCCTAGCATTTGTGACCATTGAAACAAATAAAGGGGACTTTCCGTCATGAAGTATAAAATACTTAATGCAGAAAGTTTCTTTATTTGGTTCAAGCATCCATAATTCTGAGCTGCTAAGGCAGCCCACGGCAGAGCACTGTTTTGCTTGAGAGGTGATGTTTTCACCTCTTTAGCCAATAGCTGTGCAGGAAATCTGGCTTGCCGCCAAAGTGTAATTGTATTCTCTATCTGAATCATGAAAGAAACATTTTGGATACATGACCCTTTAAATATAATTAACCCATATCAGTTAATTGACCCTTTATTCTAGCAAATAAAAATGAAAATGTCAGTACCTTAGTATTCTTCTTTGTGTATAGAAAGAAAAAGGAAACAAAAGTAGCCATTTGTGTGTATATATAGAGAGATAAGATAAAGTAGCTTGCTCTTCCTGCAGGCTCATCCAATGTGAATATACATGTTCACTAGAGTAAGGGGTTGTAATTTCACTGCACTCTTTCAAATATAAAAATAAACACAAAAAAAGCATTTCTCTTGTAAAGGTGTATCCAGTCCACGGGTTCATCCATTACTTGTGGGATATTCTCCTTCCCAACAGGAAGCTGCAAGAGGACACCCACAGCAGAGCTGTCTATATAACTCCTCCCCTAACTGCCACCCCCAGTCATTCTCTTGCAGCTCTTGACAAGAAAGGAAGTATCAAGAGAGATGTGGTGACAGTGTAGTTTTTACCTTCAATCAAAAGTTTGTTATTTTTAAACGGTACCGGCGTTGTACTGTTTTTCTCTCAGGCACAAATTAGAAGAAGAATTCTGCCTGGAGGTTTGATGATCTTAGCGGTTTGTAACTAAGGTCCATTGTTGTTCTCACACATAACTGAAGAGTATGGAAAGAAAACTTCAGTTGGGGGGACGGTCTGCAGATTGCCTGCTTTGAGGTATGTTCAGTATATTTTTTTCTAGAGAGATGATAAGGTCTAGAAAATGCTGACAGTGCCTGGTATATTTAAGGTAAGCCAGATACAGTGATTTAACAACAACTGGGATCATGCTTGCAAAAAGGGATAATATTCATGATAAAACCTATATTACTTAGTGTAAAAATGTTTGCTTGATTTATAAATAAAAACGTTTTTTCTCTGAGGGTAATAAATCTTTATTTGGGGCCTAATTTCCACATGGCTTGTTAGATTACTCCTAGGAGTACCTTTTTAAGGCCCTCTGACTTTGAGTGCATGGTGGGAGGGGCCTATTTTCGTTTTCAGTCTGAGACATCCAGCTTCCCTGAAGGAGTCCTCTGGCTTATAGGACCTCTATAGAGGGTTTTGTTCCTGCAAAAATAGTTTTTAAGGGCAGGTAGGAGCCACAGCAGGGCTGTGGCAGTGTGTTTGACTGTTTGTTAACAGGTTTTAAGTTTTTCTAATTCGTTTTTGGGCCTGAGGGGTTAATCATCCATTTGCAAGTGGGTGCAATGCTGCTTTAGTCCCTTATACACACTGTAAAAATTTCGTTGAGTTTACTACTTTTTTTCACTGTTTTGCAGTTTATGTGGCAGTTTTTTTCTCTTAAAGGCACAGTACCGTTTTTTATTATTGCTTTTTTCACATTTATTAAAGTGTTTTCCAAACTTGCTGGTCTCATTACTAGTCTGTTAAACATGTCTGACATAGAGGAAACTCCTTGTTCATTATGTTTAGAAGCCATTGTGGAACCCCCTCTTAGAATGTGTACCAAATGCACTAACCTTTCTATAAGTTATAAAGACCATATTATGGGTTTTAAAGATTTATCAACAGAGGTTTCTCAGACTGACAATAGGGAGGTTAAACCACCTAGCTCTCCCAATGTGTCAGAACCTATATTTCCCGCGCAAGTGACGCCAAGTACATCTGGCGCGTCCAGTGCGTTTACCTTACAAGATATGGCAGCAGTTATGAATCATACCCTCACAGAAGTATTGTCCAAACTGCCAGGGTTACAAGGAAAGCGAGACAGCTCTGGGGCTAGAACAAATACAGAGCTTTCTGACACTTTAGTAGCTATGTCTGATTTACCCTCACAATGTACAGAAGCCGAAGCAGGAGCGCTTCTATCTGTGGGTGACATTTCTGATTAAGGAAAGGCGTTACTTCAGTCTGACTCTGAAATGACAGCATTTAAATTTAAGCTTGAACACCTCCGCTTGTTGCTCTGGGTGGTTTTAGCAACTCTGGATGACTGTGACACTATTGTAGTCCCAGAGAAATTGTGTAAAATGGACAAATACTTTGCAGTGCCTGTTTACACTGATGTTTTTCCACTACCGTTCTCTCCCCCTCCTGCCTTTAAAAAGATGTTTCCCATAGATGCCGCTACATGGGACTCATGGCAGATGGTCCCTAAGGTGGAGGGAGCAGTCTCTACCCTAGCTAAGCGTACAACTATCTCCGTCAAGGACAGTTGTGCTTTCCTAGATCCAATGGATAAAAAATTAGAGGGTTTCCTTAAGAAAATCTTTATACAACAAGATTTTATTATCCAGCCTCTTGCATGCATTGCCCCAGTCACTGCTGCAGCGGCTTTCTGGTTGGAGTCTCTTGAAGAGGCTCTACAGGTGGAGACCCCATTGGATGATATCCTAGACAGGCTTAAAACTCTTAAGTTAGCCAATTCATTTATTTCTGATGCCGTTTTTCATTTAACAAAGCTAACGGCTAAGAATTCAGGTTTTGCAATTCAGGCGCGTAGGGCGCTATGGCTTAAATCCTGGTCAGCTGACGTTACTTCAAAGTCTAAGCTTCTCAACATCCCCTTCAAAGGGCAGACCCTATTCGGGCCTGGATTGAAGGAGATCATTTCTGATATTACTGGAGGAAAAGGCCACGCCCTTCCCCAGGATAGGTCCAACAAATTAAGGTCAAAACAGACTAATTTTCGTTCCTTTCGAAACTTCAAGAGTGGCGCAGCTTCAACTTCCTCTGCTGCAAAACAAGAATGAAATTTTGCCCAGTCCAAGCCAGTCTGGAGACCTAACCAGGCTTGGAACAAGGGAAAGCAGGCCAAAAAACCTGCTGCTGCCTCTAAGACAGCATGAAGGAGTAGCTCCCAATCCGGGATCTAGTGGGGGGCAGACTTTCTCTCTTCGCCCAGGCTTGGGCAAGAGACGTCCAGGATCCCTGAGCTCTGGAGAGTGTTTCCCAGGGATACCTTCTGGATTTCAAAGCCTCATCTCCAAAAGGGAGATTTCCTCTCTCACAATTATCTGCAAACCAGATAAAGAGAGAGGCATTCTTACGTTGTGTTCAAGACCTTCTGGTTATGGGAGTGATCCACCCAGTTCCAAGGGAGGTACAGGGGCAAGGATTCTATTCAAATCTGTTTATAGTTCCCAAAAAAGAGGGAACTTTCAGACCAATCTTGGATCTCAAGATCCTAAACAAATTTCTCAGGGTCCCATCCTTCAAGATGGAGACTATTTGAACCATCCTACCTATGATCCAGGAGGGTCAATATATGACTACCGTGGACTTAAAGGATGCTTATCTCCACTTTCCGATACACAGAGATCATCATCGGTTTCTCAGGTTTGCCTTCCTAGACAGGCATTACCAGTTTGGGGCTCTTCCCTTTGGGTTAACCACGGCACCAAGAATCTTTACGAAGGTTCTAGGGTCCCTACTGGTGGTTCTAAGGCCACGAGGAATAGCGGTGGCTCCTTACCTAGACGACATTCTGATACAGGCATCGAATTTTCAAATCGCCAAGTCCCATACGGACATTGTTCTGGCATTTCTGAGGTCTTATGGGTGGAAGGTGAACGAAGGAAAGAGTTCTCTCTCCCCTCTCACAAGAGTTTCCTTCCTAGGAACTCTGATAGATTCAGTAGAAATGAAGATTTTTCTGACAGAGGTCAGGTTGTCAAAGCTTCTAACTTCTTTCCGTGCTCTTTATTCCATTTCTCAGCCGTCGGTGGCTCAGTGTATGGAAGTAATCGGCTTAATGGTAGCGGCATTGGACATAGTTCCGTTTGCCCGCCTACATCTCAGACCACTGCAACTTTGCATGCTCAATCAGTGGAATGGGGATTACACAGAATTGTCCCCTCTGCTAAATCTGGATCAAGAGACCAGGGATTCTCTTCTCTGGTGGCTATCTCGGGTCCATCTGTCCAGGGGAATGAGCTTCCGCAGGCCAGAATGGACTATAGTGATGACAGATGCCAGCCTTCTGGGCTGGGGCGCAGTCTGGAACTCCCTGAAGGCTCAGGGTTCGTGGACTCAGGAGGAAGCCCTCCTTCCGATAAACATTCTGGAACTAAGAGTGATATTCAATGCTCTTCAGGCTTGGCCTCAGCTAGCTGCGGTCAGGTTCATCAGATTTCAGTCGGACAACATCACGACTGTAGCCTATATCAACCATCAGGGGGGTACAAGGAGCCCCCTGGCGATGTTGGAGGTTTCAAAAATAATTCTATGGGCAGAGGTTCACTCTTGCCATTTCTCAGCTATCCATATCCCAGGAGTAGAGAACTGGAAGGCGGATTTCTTAAGTCGGCAGACTTTTCATCCAGGGGAGTGGGAGCTCCATCCAACCAGAACTGGATCTCATGGCGTCTCGTCAGAATGCCAAGCTTCAGTGTTACGGGTCCAGGTCCAGGGATCCCAAGGCAGCGCTGATAGATGCTCTAGCAGCGCCCTGGTCCTTCAGCCTGGCTTATGTGTTTCCTCTGCTCCCTCGTCTGATTGCCAAGATCAAGCAGGAGAAAGCTTTGGTGATTTTTATAGCTCCTGCATGGCCACGCAGGACTTGGTTTGCAGATCTGGTGGACATGTCATCCTTTCCACCATGGACTCTGCCGCGGAGGCAGGACCTTCTACTTCAAGGTCCTTTCAGACATCCAAATCTAATTTCTCTGCGTCTGACTGCTTGGAGATTGAACGCTTGATTCTATCAAAGCATGGTTTTTCCGAGTCGGTCATTGATACCTTAATTCAGGCTCAAAAGCCTGTCACCAGGAAAATCTATCATAAGATATGGTGTAAATATCTTTATTGGTGTGAATCCAAGGGTTACTCATGGAGTAAAGTCAGGATTCCTAGAATCTTATCCTTTCTCCAAGAGGGATTGGAGAAAGAATTGTCTGCTAGTTCCTTAAAAGGACAGATTTCTGCTCTGTCTATTCTTTTGCACAAACGTCTGGCTGAGGTTCCAGACGTTCAGGCATCTATGCTATGACTATGGCTATCGCCGAAACGCGTAAGCAATAGAGGGTGCTATGCTATCTGTTACAATGTTGTTACAATGTTGGTGATTGCTACATTTTAAGAAGAGCTAAAAGCCTAAATAAAAGTTAAGTTTTATTTAAACCGGAATTTGCCTAGTGCTCCTCTCTTCTTTGATTGCAAGATCGGGATGTGTGGAAAAGTTCAGGCGTTTTGTCAGGCTTTAGTTAGAATTAAGCCTGTGTTTAAACCTGTTGCTCCGCCATGGAGTTTAAATTTAGTTCTTAAAGTTCTCCAAGGGGTTCCGTTTGAACCTTTTTATTCCATAGATATTAAACTTTTATCTTGGAAAGTTCTGTTTCTAGTAGCTATCTCCTCGGCTCGAAGAGTTTTGGAGTTATCTGCTTTACAGTGTGATTCCCCTTATCTGATTTTCCATGCAGATAAGGTAGTTTTGTGTACCAAACCTGGGTTTCTTCCTAAGGTAGTATCTAATAAGAACATCAATCAGGAGATTGTTGTTCCTTCATTATGTCCTAATCCTTCCTCAAAGAAGGAACGTCTTTTACACAATCTTGATGTGGTTCGTGCTTTAAAATTTTATTTACAAGCTATGAAGGATTTTCGTCAAACATCTGCTTTGTTTGTTGTCTACTCTGGACAGAGGAGAGGCCAAAAGGCTTCGGCAACTTCTCTTCCTTTTTGGCTAAGAAGCATAATCCGCTTAGCTTATGAGACTGCTGACTCCTGAAAGAATTGCAGCTCATTCCACTAGAGCGGTGGCTTCCTCATGGGCTTTTAAAAATGAGGCTTCTGTTGAACAGATTTGTAAGACGGCGACTTGGTCTTCGCTTCACAATTTTTCTAAATTCTACAAATTCGATTCTTTTGCTTCTTTGGAGGCTATTTTTGGGAGAAAGATCTTGCAGGCAGTAGTGCCTTCCGTTTAAGTTCCTGCCTTGTCCCTCCCTTCATCCATGTCCTAAAGCTTTGGTATTGGTATCTCACAAGTAATGGATGAACCCGTGGACTGGATACACTTTTAAATGAGAAAACTCAATTTATGCTTACCTGATAAATTTATTTCTCTTGTGGTGTATCCAGTCCACGGCCCGCCCTGTTATTTTAAGGCAAGCATTTTTTATTTTTAAACTACAGTCACCACTGCAGCCTATAGTTTCTCCTTTTTTTTGCTTGTCTTCGGTCGAATGACTGGGGGTGGCAGTTAGGGGAGGAGCTATATAGAAAGCTCTGCTGTGGGTGTCCTCTTGCAGCTTCCTGTTGGGAAGGAGAATATCCCACAAGTAATGGATGAACCCGTGGACTGGATACACCACAAGAGAAATAAATTTATCAGGTAAGCATAAATTGTATTTTTTGCATACATTGAATACACTGCAGCTTGTATAAGTCATTGGAAATATTTGAAGAGGAAAACAATTTTATAATACAGTATCCCTTTAATTTATGACTGTAATGAAATGTATTTCCCTGACAAATGGATCTTCATGTAATTTATCCACAATTAATTATACCTGGTTAGAATCCATGGTTCCCTGCTGCAGGTCAGAGCTGCCCTGAGCTTATCTGCTTCTTGGGCATTATCTGTGCTTTTGAACTGATTCCATATAAAATCCCATTCTTTTTCTCCCCCTTGGGCTACTCCATTGCAGTAGATGGTTGTTCTCAAGTTTGGATGAATTGGGCTATCAAAGCAAATAAAGAGACAATTATTTGGCTCACGTTAGTACTTTTATTTCATCCAAATGGCAATTTGCTAAAAAATTCTCTTACACAATCTCTGTCTTTTTTTGTTTGGCTAATTTAAATTTCATCAGTAAAAAAGAAACACAAACAATGCAAAAACATCAAAGGACACTTCTCTTATAACTGAACAATACTGCACAGAATAATTTGTGTCCTTATTTAATGTTATGTAAACATAATGCCAGTGGCCCTTTTATGTAGGGTACTAGTAGTTCAACTTAAATCAAACTAGACACCTGGAACTCATTCATTTAAAAGTGCATCCAGGAAAGATATAATTACTTTGTAAATATTAGATGATTTACTCAGTATAAACAGAAGGTAATGGAAAAGCATCTAAACACAGCTGCACCTCTAGAGGAAAACATTCATTCTTTAGTCTGTAATTAACACATTCAAATCCAGAGAGAGAAACATCACATTGTACATCAATATTTCCAAACATATTGAGTGACCATATGTTACAAGGGCATTTATGACAGCTATTTATCAGAATATGGATATCATCTATACCTTATTGCATTTTCCATAGACTCATCAGCTACAACACACTTGGGGGCAGATTTATCATCAGTCTGTCCGACATGATCCGATCAGGGGGTCATGTCCAACAAAAATCGATGAATGCCATATCATTGCACAAGCAGTTCTTGTGAACTGCTTGTGCAATGCCACCCCCTGCAGATTAATGGCCAATCGTCCACTAGCAGGAGGTGTCAATCAACCCGATTGTATAGGATCGGGCGAATTGATGTTCGCAGCCTCAGAGCAGGCGGATCAGTTATGGAGCAGCAGTCTTAAAACCGCTGCTTCATAACTGCTGTTTCCAGCGAGCTTGAAGAAACAGAGGCATCAAGCTCCATTCGGAGCTAGATAATTCGGCCCCTTGGTCTTTCTTAAGAAAAAAACAACATACCTCTTGCCTCCCACATCACCGTCACTAAATAAACCTATTAACCCCTAAACCACCAGCCCGCCACATCGCAAAACACTAAATTAAGCTATAAACCCCTAAACCTAGCAATCCCTTAACTTTAAATTAAAATTACAAGATACCTATTTTAAAATGAATAAAAATTTCAAATTAAAAAAACCTAAGTTTAAACTATATATTAAACTAACATTACTATTATACTAAAATTAAAATAACTATCAATTAAATAAATTAAATTACAAATTAAAAAAACCTAACCCTACTAAAAAAATTAAATCTACAATTACAAAAAATAACAAACTAAATTATCCAAAATAAAAACAATTACACCTAATCTAATAGCCCTATAAAAATAAAAAAGCCCCCCCCCGAAATAAAAAAATCCATAGCCTACAATAAACTACCAATAGCCCTTAAAAGGGCCTTTTGTAGGGCATTGCCCTAAAGAAATCAGTTATTTTCCCTGTAAAAATATACAAAGACCCCCCCAACAGTAAAACCCGCCACCTAACCAATGCCCCAAAATAAAAAACCTAACTCTAAACAAAACTAAGCTACCCATTGCCCTGAAAAGGGCATTCAGCTCTTTTTCATTGCCCTTAAAAGGGCATTTAGTTCTTTTAAGAAAGCCCAAAACTCTAATCTAAAAAAAAAAAAACCCCAAAAAAGTTTAAAAAAACCTAACACTAACCCCCAATTATCCGCTTACAGATTTTGAAGTCCGGACATCCAGCCAGCAAGAAGTCTTCATCCAGGCGACGAGGCCTTCATCCATCCAGGTGGCGTCTTCTATCTTCATCCCGGCAGTGCGGAGCGGTTCCATCCTGAAGACATCCGGCGCTGAGCATCCTCTTCATATGGTCGCTGCCGTACACTGAATCTTCAATGCAATAAAATCCTATTAGCTGTTCAAATCAGCCAATAGGATGAGAGCTACTGAAATTCTATTGACTGATTTGAATAGCCAATAGAATTTCAGTAGCTCTCATCCTATTGGCTGATTTGAATTTCCAAAATCAAATCAGCCAATAGGAATGCAAGGGACGCCATTTTGAAAAGGCTCCCTTGTATTCAAGACATCCGGCTCCGTGCCGGATGTCTTCAGGATGGAGCCGCTATTTTGGGGGGCTTTTTTATTTTTATAGGGCTATTAGATTAGGTGTAATTGTTTTTATTTTGGATAATTTAGTTTGTTATTTTTCATAATTTAGTGTTTGTTATTTTTTGTACTTTAGTACTTTTTTTATTTTTTGGACTTTAGTATTTTTTATTTTTTATAATTGTAGATTTTATTTTATTTAGTAGGGTTAGGTTTTTTTATGTGTAATTTAATGTATTTAATTTGTAGTTACTTTAATTTTAGTATAATAGTAATGTTAGTTTGATTTATAGTTTAAATTAAGGTTTTTTTTTTTAATTTCCCAGGTAAATTTTTATTTATTTTAAGTTAGGGATATTGTAATTTTAATTTAAAGTTAGGGGGTTGTTAGGTTTAGGGGTTAATAGTTTAATTTCGTTTTTGCCGATGTGGGGGGCTGGCGGTTTAGGGGTTAATAGGTTTATTTAGTGGTAGTGATGTGGGAGATCAGAGGTTTAGGGGTTAATAACTTTATTTAGCTGCAGCGATGTCGGGGAGCGGCGGAATAGGGGTTAATATCTTTATTATAGTGTGGGCGATGTTGGGGTGCGGGGGAATAGGGGTTAATAACTTTAGTTAATTAATTTTATTAGTGGCAACGATGTCAGGAACGGCAGATTAGGGGTTAATAACTTTAAAATAGTGTTTGCGATGCTGGAGGGTCTCGGTTTAAGGGTTAATAGGTAGTTTATGGGTGTTAGTGTACTTTGTAACAGTTTTGTGTAACAGTTTTGTTGCGTAAAACTCATAACTACAGGTCTTATATTTCAAAACGGATCGTGTCGGTATAGGCTGTAACGCAAAATATTTAGCCTCAACGCAAAAATTGTGATGGCAGCACAATGGAAATCCCACACAAAAACGTCATTTTTTCTAGTGGGGGACTGACGTTTAGAGGCTAAAAGGCTTGCAGTACAGCTATACTGACAAGACTCGTAATGGCTGCATTGCTGTTTTAATGCTGAAATGGCCATTTTTTAAGGGTTAAAATACGAATGCAAAACTCATAATCTAGGTGTTGTAGAATAATGAGATACTTAGGGCTTGATGATTGAAAGCTCTCTGATCTGGCGAGATTATCAAAGAATGCTCGCCAGTCCTATTTCCCTGGTGGAATGATCTAAAGCCACTTTTTACCCTGAAAACAGGGTGTCTCGCTAAGGGGCGTATACTGCATTTTCATAAGAAATTTGCACAATAAAATTCATATTTTAAACATCATACAAAACAAATATTTGAACCATTCACACAAAAATAAGCAGGAAAAATTGTATTGTTAAGGTGCATCAAAAATCGTATTTTAACATAAAAGTAAAAGGTGTATGTAATTTACATAGGAATAAATCAAATTAAATATGCACAGTGTAAATCGTAATGGTAGTAAACTGGATGTGCAAAAATCACACAGAAATTTTGAACTTATAAATACAAAATGAAAAGCGTAATTGTTGTTTTTTTGTAAAATGGGCTGAACATGGGTGTTCCAAGGTCATATATGAAAATAGCTCTCTAATCCCAGCCTAATTCTATAAAGATTTTCGCACTGCAGATCTCACAGTTTTTTCTCGCCAACTAAAAGGTGGCGAGCTTTCCTCAAAACAATACAAACACTTATAACCCCAATAGAAAAACAAATGCATACGAACATATAGGCGAATGTAAGATGCTCTATGCAGGAAGCAGCATAATGTGAGTTATATTGGCTGCAGGAATTTAATTTTAAAGTGCTCCCCCTGCTCCCTGATAACTTCGCTCTTAGGAGCAAAGTGTCCCTATCCAATGAGCTTCATTACTATTAATAGGAGCCATCTCGCCACTTGCAGGGACTGCCCCTTTTTTACGATCATTGCACCGGAGCAGCCCTGTGAGAGTCAGTGATAAAAAGTAGGTTTGAGCTGGCGAAGATTATATCATCGAGCCCTTAGAGTCTAACAGATGATTTGCAAATGTTTTAAGCTACTGCCTGAATATTTATTTATGTTTTGAATCTTGAAGATGAGGCAATAAATATAATAAATTATTGACAGAGTGACAGGAGACTTTTTAAAAGTGAACCATGATTTAATATGCTTAATAACATTAAGACAGGACAGGTGCCTGCCTTTATGTGACACAATTTTATCGAACCGGTTTCAAACCAATGAAATTGCATTCACACAATAGAATGACATCATTACCATATGGACATTGGTGCAACACAAACTCCATATAGACCACATCAATATGGACATAAAAAGCAGCAGTCATTATTAAAGGTTCTGAAGCACATAATATGTTCATGGTATTAGATTCATGTTATCATAACCTAGTAGATGAGGTTGAAAGAAGACAAAGTCCTTAAAGGGACAGTCAACACTTCATTTAACATGATTGGATATTGAAAATAAAAAAACGAAGATCCGCCTGCACTATACCCCTCCTGCCTTGCCGCCTTGCTTCTGTCCTAATCAGCGTTGCTAACCTCTCTAATAACCGGTAAATATGGCAGCCGAACTCCCCCCACCGTAGCTGCCTTCTTCTTCAACTGATAAGCAAATCAGAATCCAGTCCTCGTACAGAAATTGCACGCGCGTGCAGGAGGGGTATAGTGCAGGCGGATCTTCGGTTTTTTATTTTCAATATCCAATCATGTTAAATGAAGTGTTGACTGTCCCTTTAATGCAAAACCTTTACAGATCCTTGTTGATCCCTGTTTTCCTAATTAATATTACATTTTCCAAGTGAACTGATCATTGGTTATACATTAAGATGCCTACTCATTTAACAAAATCATTTGTAATAACAGGCTCTTTTTATAGCCAAAAATATATCTAAGTCCTTTTTAAAGTCATATATTGTACTGGCAATTACTAGCTCACCAGTTGAAGAGCTCTGCAGTTTAAACATATTTTTGTTTCTGGAAATAAAACATAATTCCCTGCAGCCTTAACATGCAACCTCTTGTATCATGTAAGTGCTCGTGCAATCTCTAAATATGGGTCATTAATATATTTGTAATCAGATTAACTATCAAGCATTTATTTTGCCAAGTAATATAGCTAACATCATCTTGTAGCTAAAATCAATTTCCCTTAATGGTTTTGTGATAAGTGTAGCATATTGATTATTGTGAAGTGATATCCTGGCCATGAGAGAACCTCTAACACCATCTAATATATTCTAGTTCTGTAATATCCTTTGTAATAATTAGTCCTCATAGCTGTCCTCCATACTCAAGGTGAGGTTTTTCAAGTGATTTATACAGGGCAGAATTAGCAATATTATACTCTTCCATTACACCCATGTCCCCAGGTTGACGTTATTTTTTTAATTCCTCTCCAGACAATCCCTTCCCACCACTGTCAAACTGGGAAGTTTCATGTCTAGCTGCTTTTGAGACAATCTTCTTGTGAAACCCTTTAATAACACAAAATGTATATACAGGTTCCAGGCCCACACCGTTTGGGATTATGGGATAGTAAATGTACTCACTTATAGGTACTATTGTTCATCCAGTCATTTAGCAATCTGGAAGCTAACGCTCCACATTCTGCAATGCCATATGTACAAGCAGTGCTAATTGCATTGATTTCATTGTATCTGTAAAGAAATAATACAAAGATAAAAAAACAACCAATTGAAAAAAAATAAAAACATTTTTATATTTGTATTCTATAAAATAAAAACAATAAGAAAGACAACAGAAGCAAAGAATTTGCTGGAAAACAAGTGGTTAAAGACAGCAAAGAGCTACAGAAGGATCAGTCATGTAGACTGAGGACAAGAGCCAGATTGTATCATATACTGAAGGTGATAAAGTGCAAATAAAAAACTGTAATTGCAATACCTTAGATGATGGTGTGGATAGGTAGAGGGGACATTAGTTAAAGCACCAGTAAATACAGTAGATTTGCATAATAAACTTATGCGTGATAACAAGACAAGGCAATAGCACTTGGGGGCCGAATTATCAAGATCAGAATGGAGCTTGATGCCCGTGTTTCTAGCGAGTCTTCAGGCTCACCAGAAACACCAGTTATGAAGCAACACTCTAAAGACCGCTTCTCCATAACCTGTCCACCTGCTCTGAGGTGGAGGACAGACATCGCCGGAAATCAACCCGATCGAATATGATCGGGTTGATTGAAACCCCCTGCTAGCTGCCGATTGGCCGTGAATCTGCAGGGGGCGGCATTGCACCAGCAGTTCACAAGAACTGCTGGTGCAATGCTGAATGCGGAGAACGTATGCTGTCCGCATTCAGCGATGTCTGTCGGACATGGTCCGCTGATCGAATCATGCCAGACAGACATTTGATAAATAGGCCCCATAATCTGAACTTCAAATGAGCAGAATATTTTTTTCTGACAAATTTCAGTTATGTCTACTTCCACTCCCACTGCACCAAGTGACAGCCATTAGCCAATCACAAATGGATACACATATATCATATGAAATCTTGCACATGCTCAGTAGGAGCTGTTGACTAAAAAAGTGTAAATATAAAAAGAGTGTGCACATTTTGTTAATTGAAGTAAATTGGAAAGTTGTTTAAAATTGCTGCTCTATCTGAATCATGAAGTTTAATTTTGACTTGAGTGTCCCTTTAATAAATAGGACTTATGCAAGAGAATGCTTGTTTATAAAGGTGCAATCAGTGTTAATTAGGGAATTGTCATTAGTGAGACAAATGTAGAAATATATGAGTTAGAATTGGGGTTAGTATAGCAAACAGGGAGGTGGGAGGGGCTAGAGCAGAACCAGAAGGTTTCAAGATAGGATGATGTTAAGTAGACAAATGCACAGACAAAAATTAATTTACGACAGATCAAAGGTCATGAGCAAAAGGATTTTGTTTTTTTCTGAAATTTGTTAAGGGTGTCACTGGAATTTGTTAAACAGAAATATGTTTGTCCACCATTTCCTATGGGAAAATGATTCAGGACAGCAGAGGGCCAGCTGGCCAGAAGTTTACAATTAAATAAAGTTAAAATAGTTTCAAGTGCTACTGCTACAAGCCATGAGGTCAGGATTGGCCAATCAATCAACTAACAAGAACATTGCCGGATTGCTATTGAATAGTGTAAATTTGAACGTTTCTCACCTGCAAAGAAACCTTTCCTGCCTCTTGAGTAATGGTTTTAACCGAATATGTTTTTCATTAAAGGGCTTCTAACTAATAATATTTGGACAAATATGATGAATTTAGTACAAACTATATATTTTTTTTACATTTGTCCAAATCCAAATAAATGTTTAATGATACAAGTTTAAGCACCTTATTGTCTGTATCACAAATTTAATGGTTCAGGTATAGAGTGCAATTTTAAGAGAGTAATTAATTTACTTCTATTATCAAATGTACTTAATTATTTTGATATCCTTTGTTAAACAGCATATCTATTGAGTCTCAGGAGCAACAATGCACTACTGGTCTTTTGCTGCTGATTGGTAGCAGCACACATAAGCCTATTGTCATTGACGTAGATGTGCTCAGCTAGCTCCCAATGGTGAATTGCTCCACTGGAGCTGACTTAACCTCTTTGCATGGGGTTAAGCACACAGAGCATTTGATTATTGCACTATTTTTTCATTTAAGTAACACATTTATTTTGCCTCTTTTCCTGAAATGTCACACCAAAATGTTTATTGTTTATAAAGCTAGATCATTTCTTTATTACCCAATCCCCAGTTTTGCATAACCAACACTGTTACATTAATGCAATTTTTACCTCTGCAATTACCTTGCATCTAAGTCTCTGTAGACTGCTCCTTACCTCAGTTCTTTTGACAGACTTGTATTTTAGCCAAACAGTGCTGACTCATAAATAACGCCACAGGATTGAGCATCTATACGACACACATGAACTAGTGCTCTCTAGCTATGAAAAACTGTCAAAATGCACTGAGATAAGAAGCAGTCTTCAAGGGCTTAGAAAATAGCATATGAGCTTACCAAGGTTTAGCTTTCAACAAAGAATACCAAAAGAACAAAGCAGACTTGATGATAAAAGTAAATTGGAAAGTTGTTAAACATTGCATGCCCTATCTGAGCCATGAAAGGTTAATTTTGACTAGACTGACCTTTAAATTGTGCTTTTTTCAATCCAGAGGACTGGAAGTGCACACTACTGAATTTACCAGGTTAACCCTGCTACATATCTTTAAAGAGGTTATCAGATACCTCACTGCAAATCAGTCAAAGTTTTTTTTAAACAAGGGATAAGAACGGTGGCTGTCAAAAAAACCCAATTGCAGCAAGCAAGGTTTTCATTTGTTTTGATGGCATTCTATAGCAAGACAACAGATAATTCTAGTAATTATGTGAGTAATTTACTATAGCTTTTTGTGTCAAGAGATAAAGCCCTATTGTGTTTATTGTATTATTATAGGCTGTGGAGTTAGTAACTGTAAGACATTGTGCATTGGACACATTGAATACAAATAAGAGAAGCAGGAATAGCAGACCTCAGCATGTCTGGTCCCATCATAAATGATATGAGGTAAAAAAAAGCAACATCAGAGGATGCAGAATGGGAAGAAGTATTAGCAGAAATAAGAAGATACATTTGTGATAGAGAATGTTGTAGAATACAGCATGGATGTTTGCAAAAAATGAGAAATTTGCAAATTTTACTGAAATTCTGTATAGCATAATAACAGAGGAATTACAGAGAATAAGGACACTTCCAGTTGTAGTGAATATAGAGGATGTCAGAGTGTTTAAAACATTTTTGTTAGAGAGTTAAAAGGTTGGATGAGAGCATAAAAACTGAGCAAAGGCAAATACAAGAGGGCTTGTCTAGTTAATGTCCTATGTAAGTACTTTTTACAATCACTTAGGGGCTGTTGAAAAAAACATAAATAGATGAACAGGAAGAGATAGATAGCTAAATAGATAGATGATAGATAGACGACAGATAGATAGATGATAGATAGATTGATTGATTGATTGATTGACAGACAGGCAGACTGACAGACATAAAGATAGATAGTCAGACAGACATACATAGATAAATAGATGATAGATAGATGATAGATAGATAGATAGATAGATAGATAGATAGATAGATAGATAGATAGATATAGATGATAGATAGATGACAGATAGATAGAGAGATGATAGATAGATGATAGATAGATGGCAGATAGATAGATAAATAGATGGATAAAGATAGATAGATGATAGATAGACAACAGACAGATAAATAGATAGATGATAGACAGATAGATAGAGCGATAGATAGCTAGATAAATAGATAGAGAGGGAGAGAGATAGATAGCTAGACAGACAGATAGATAGATAGATGATAAATACTTAGATGACAGATAGATAGATAGATAGATAGATAGATAGATAGATAGATAGATAGATAGATGATAGATAGATTGATAGACAGATAGATAGAGATAGATAGATGATAGATACTTAGACGACAGATAGATGATAGATAGAGAGAGAGAGAGAGAGAGAGAGAGAGATAGACAGGCAGACAGAGAGACAGACAGATAGACAGATGCTGCAAATGAGATATTAGTGTTGTGATCTTACTGCTCAGTTAGTGGTTCTGGTATCTCTTTCCAGTCCTTTGTTTTATTTTTAAAATACTCAAACAATGGAAGGACTTGTTTTGCCATGTATTGCTGTAAAATAAGAATACTTATAAATGCTTTCAGAAATAATTTAGATGCTGAATTCACTTAAATATGATTAGATTACTCTTGAGAATAAAAAAATAAAAAAACATCCCTCCTATTAGTGTGCAAAATAAACTAATACTAAATACTAGCAGCTAGTTATGGCTGATTGTAATAGACACCCTCTAAGAAGCTTCAGCAGCATGAACACTGGTACCTATATGATCTAGTAGATTTATTTATCTACATTTGGGGGATCATCTAACCTCTCTTACTCTCTGTTTTAATAGTAGCCATAACAGTGACCCCATCTCAATTAATCCTAACTGCACATAACCCCCACTGTGATTAATTCCTAATTGCCTGGATGATCTCTTGTAAAAAAGATGTAACTGCTCAGACCCGATAACGCTAACAGATATCCCCCAGAACCCCAAAGTAATTAAGGGTTAATCTATCCGCTCTGCAAATTCTGTCATAGCCCCTGCAACATCTAAGGCCCCCCCATTCTGGATAGTTACCAAAGTAGATATTTTGGAGGCAAGAGAGAAACAGCCAATCAGAAGCTGTATCATTGGAGTCATAGGAAAAGAGCTATCAAAGAGCTACTGGATCTGTCTTCTACAACCAGCAAAAACATAATTGACAAAGATTGAGATCTTGTGAATACAACAGCCATTACCTTCATAGGCCCATAAACCTCTGTGCGATCAAACATCTGTACAAAGTAGCTTAAGCTCCCCAGAGCTGCCTGCCAGGGCATGTATTCCACTTCCTTTGAAAGAAATTTTGTTGTATCCAGTGCTCTGGTGGTGTTTATATATTTTGCCCTAGAATATAATGATATATGATAATTAAAAATTTTTTTAATCAAAATGAGGTAAATGGAAAGGTTGAGCGGACAGTACTAAACATAGGGAAAGGATCCAATAAGGTGCGTTTTTTATACAATTAGGTCATGAGTAGACTGGAAGTGTTAAATGGATAGTAAACAATAAGGGCCAGTTTACAAGTCAAACGCTATTCAACTGCGCCAGAAGTAAGCTTTTTGCGCTCGTCGGGTTGCGCTGGTATTATGAGTTAAAAGTAAACTATTTTTGATCTCACTCTAACCCACTGGTTTTAAACCTCTCCTCAGGCCTCCTTAACAGGACACATTTAGAGCACAGTTGAAATAATCAGCTGATTACAAAACATGTTTATTTTATCTGCTTTCATCCAAGATAATTCTGAAAACCTGGCCTGTTGGGGAGGCCAGTGTTCTAACCTGACAAGTGCAAAAAGCCGAACTTACATGTTCAAATATTCCCCCATAGAAGTCAATGAAGCAAAAAAACACCCAACTCACACGCAAACCCGATTGCATATTCTCATGTGCGCTATCCCATCATGAAAATATGAATATTTCACATTCCAATGTTCTTCACATACAAGAATATGTTCTATTTATTCATAAATGCATATATATATATATATATATATATACAGTATAAATATATGATGGTATTTTGTAAAATATATATCTATACGGTATAGACAGGTATATATAGGAATATCTGTTTAGAAATACTTAGAACATATTCTGCTATTTGCAGAACATTGGAAAGTGAAATACTTATAGTAAATACACAGTATAACACTTTATTAAAGGATTACTTTCTGTTATAATTTTTAAGCTAAACAACTAACATATTAAAGTTAATAAACATTAATTAAAACCTACTGACCTATATTTTCTCCAAAACAAAGTTTCATAACGTTCTAAAAGTTATATCTTTTATTCGCCGATGATGTCACGTTATCCTGCCCACTATTTTCAGCACTGCATGTTCAAAATACTTAAACCAATAACTTTGTGTTTAAAGCGCCATTTTGAAACCTAGGTATTGTAAACGGATTGGTACAGAGCAAAGGATACCCACGGAGTGGGTTTGGAAAACAATTACATTTGCAGACAAGATTTCTGATATACGGTAGAGATATGTTAATGAAATGCTATTGAAAAAAGCGTATTTGGGATAGTTAGTTAGTAACAGGCATAGAAAATATTTACTTACAGTGGCCTTTTAAATATGAATATTGCAAAAATATTCTTTTTTTATGTTTTCATCTAGTTGACTGTAGAGGGCTCCAATACACGTCTATGTATGTATGTATGTATGTGTACATATGTATTTATGTGTTTAGATGTGTATATATATATATCTGTAATTACATATATACACATATAAATACATATGTACACACATATAAACATATATATATATATACATACATATACATCTTTAGACATGTATATGTATGTCTGTATCTCTATGTTAAAGCCCTTTGCCTGACCTTTTTTTCTAACACCTGAGATCTCATATCTTTGAGCCCTTATAACATTTTTGTGCAATATTTCTTTTTAATAATTTTTATTAGATAATGTTATGAGTGTAACTGTACTTTTTAATGTATTTTGATGCTTTGTGACACTTTTTTATTTTGCAAAACAGTTAACCAGAGCTCTAAGCACGCGGTAATCATTCTAGCAAAAATCACGATTGTGCTTAAGCGAGCGTGTTTACTTTCAACTTGTAATATGAGCGGTAAACCTGACAAGCACAAACATCCGCAATAAACCCCTTATCGATTGCACGTAACTGTTAGCGCTCCACTCATAATCTGGCCCTAAATACATTTAGTAAGAATAGTATTGAGGTTATTCTCCGTCTCCCCTAGTTATTGGTGCCAACATGTTGAACTCTAGATTTGTAGCAACAGCTTCAGAATTCTTAACACAGTGTTTCTTTTTCTTACCTTGCCAAATTAAAGGAATCATCAATTATCTGGGCCCGGTTAATTAGGGGAATTGCCTGTGAGACAAAAACATTAACAATATTAATCACTTCACTGTGGAGTTTTATTGTTTGCCATTCTAATTCAGTGATGGTTAAAATCCTAGCAAATAAATAATATATTTATATTTACATAAGAAATAAATAATATATTTATATAAGAAATAAATAATATATTTATATAGCAAATAAATAATATATTTATATAACAAATAAATAATATATTTAAATTTATATAACAAATAAATAATATATTTGCCAAAAATGTCTAGTGGCACAGGGCAAGATTTAGTTAAAGTTGAAGGGTGAGTAGTGGCTCCCCCAAAGCGCACATATTGTTTCATTTTTTCCTGGGGCACATAAACTATACTATAGCATACATTCTTGGTTCTGCTTTTTCCTGGGGGCCGCTAAAACTAGTGCAGAGAGCCACGTCTCTCAGGCCGCCAGTTTGCCATCCCTGTTATAATTTGCAAGGAAAATTATTTTTGCACAGCTGCTTAATGGATTCTAAATGACTTCTAAGTACAACAACCTATTTATTATTAGTGCATTGAGACACCTCACGAAGACTATTACAATCCACTAGAAAATACATTTTAAATGTTTTTTTTGCATGACCTTTGGATCTTAGTAATTGAATAGCCTTTTTTGTTGTTGTGTATGTTTACCTAATCCAAATGTAAAATTACTGTTGAAAGTAAAGATAGAAAACAAGTGAGTTCAATGTAAAGCTTTTGTACAATAATCTCTAATTGATCACAATGGAGGGGGGGGGGTGTCAATGTCTTTCACTAAACATTTTAAAATACAAATACAACCCAGAAAGGTGACACATCATAAGTGACACTAAGAGTAGGGAAAGGGAGAGGCGATGACATTTCTGCAATGAATTGTATACACTACAAAAGTCAGCATTCTAGGAAAGATAACAGAAAAAAAAATGCAAAAACAAGTATATTGTAAAGATATTTCTATTCGCATTTTAGATGGGCAGATCAAATACAATGTCATTTTAAAGACTGCAAGCGCCCAGAGATAGAATCTTCTCAGTCAAACTGTTTCTGCGTTTTTATCTACATCCTTTTTTAACTCGTTTATTTTTCTTTTTACATTTTAGGTTCATTTTTACATTTATCACAATTTAATATCCAGGCAATAAACAAGCATCACTAAAACGATAGTTATTGCCAAAATACTTACATCTGTGTTATCCTGTAGCGCCTTTAGAAGCTTTTCCCAATTTCCGTCATCATAATTAACCCTGTAGTACCCTGTTACGTTGATGTTTGCTAGAAGCCAGTTATATTCACTAGTTTTGAATTCATTATTTGTGTCTAGAGGTAGAAATAGTAAGGGTCAATAATTAAAATGAATTTAGGAATGAACACATTGCTCTTTTGTTTAAGGACAGTACTTGTAGCAGATGATACCACTGAGAAACATAGAAAATACAATGCTCATTATATGCATAGTTACCTTCAGCGTTTAGAAGCCACGTATTTTTTGTAAGGGAAGTATTTGTCTGATATGAAATTGGCACTTTCCATGTGTAACTGAAAAAATAAATAATAGAAAATGATTGTGAAATACAAAATCTAGTGTTCGCCAATCGCCATATAATAAATACAAACACAAATACTTAAAAGGGCCATAATACCCAAATGTTTAAACACTTGAAAGTGATGCAGCATAGCTGTAAAAAGCTGATTAGAAAATATCTCCTGAACATCTCTATGTAAAAAAGGAAGATATTTTACCTCAAAAGTTCCTCAGTAGCCACCTCCCATTGTAAAGGATTTTAGTGTGTTTGTCCTGGGACATCTGAAGGGACTAGCATCGTGCACTCTCATATTATTTCACCAATCAGGTAAAGGAAGCTTACTATGAAATCTCATGAGATTTAAGTCAAATCTCATGAGATCACAGTAAGAGTTCATGACCTCAGCACTGCTGATGCTGATTGGCTGCTGTTCATTTCTTCATTTTTTTAATTTTTTTACCTGCAGCTGGGAGCAGGTGAAGTATAACTTTTTACACAGAACTTACTCTGCTGAGCTGAGGAGATTGTGAGGTAAAATATCTTCCTTTTTTACATAGAGATACTCAGGTGATATTTTCCTGTCAGCTTTTTACAGTTATACTGCATCAGTTTCAAGTGATTTAGCATATGAGTATTATGTCCCTTTAATTATTATTTTATATATCCTTAAACCTGAATTTGTTTAGGATTTAGAACTAAAGATGGATCCATGCAGGGAACGTTTATTGATGTAAACAGTTTATATTTTGTTTGGTTTAAGCATTTTCCCTGTTTTAATATGGTTTAGTGAGGGGTCTATCATGAGATACTAGATTACAATAAAGCCATTCTGTTTACTGAACCTGTTATCCTAGACTTATAAGCCCTTTTGAGGAATTGAAGCTATTAAAATCAGATCAAGATACTTATTGACTTGCACCAAGGCTTTGTGTCATATTTAAAATAGCAGTGAAACGTCTGTGGTGAATGCTTTATGGTGATAGGTGACATTAGGGAATTGTGGTGATGAGGTTATTAGTGGTGAGATGGCGCACTGCAGTGCTTGTTGGGTTAATGCCAATCAGATATCATTAGCAAAATGAATTATTGAATTATCAGATAATGCTGTTCTGGAGCCCATAGAGAGGACTATCTGCATTAGAACAGTAAAACCCAATGATATTTGTAAACAGTATACCAGATGGATTAGATAAATTAATTGAACCTTTCCCCGAATGTGAGAGAGGCTTGTTTTTAGAATTCAGTAATGGATTTTTTAAATTTTTTTGTTGAGAAACAAAAAAAATCTTTCTTTTTTTTCTTTTCTTTTTTACTTCGGAAGTGGAATCTTCTATGTCATTGTGCGTCTCTAAACAACTATTATTTAGAAGGTATTCAGAATAAAACGGGATTTATGGTTGCTTTACACATTGATGAAGGAATAACTTCCTTTTAAGCAACTGTGCACCTCGATATTTAGAAGTCCCTACCACTGTAGCAGAAACCTTCTTGGTACTATGCCAGAAGGAAGTCCTGATGCGCTAGACTACCCCAATGCCTTTCGTCTGTCATTCGAGCAAACATTCTCAAGACTATCCACAGTTGTTGAAAAGGAAGCAAAGGACTATTCAGAGAATAGATAAACCCATGGGGAAATATTATTATATGCAGCCTGTAATTGTTTATAAATGGGAGTGCATTAGGATATAAGTGCCAGGGCTGTATAAAGTATATTACATTTCAATCAGAATTGTGATTGTATTTTTTAGAGTTTACTCATTATTAAACATTTTATATATTTTCATGCACATATAATAAGGAATGGAGTATTCTGGAGATTCAAGACTACCTCTTGGTTTGACTTTTGAGGCCCCTTCCTAACCTTAAATGGGCCAAGAAAAATGTTCCAAAAAAACCAAAAAACTCCATTTATTTACATTTATCACAAGATCACTTGGCGTATATAACAATATAATTGTGTGTATATATATATATATAGAGTTAGGTTTACAAGACTGAAACTAACAATATCCATCTTGTGAGACATAGAAATAGAAAAGTTGTATGTCCTAAGGTTATTTTGTTTTCTTGAGATGTTATACATACTTATAAGGTGATGGACGAGTAACAACTGCATCTGGATCTAAAAGGAAATGTGTCTGGTTTATGTTTCCAGTTGTTGTATCTATTGTAACCACTGGGAAGCCCATCTGTAACACCCATGTGTCCATGATGTCGCTGACTCTTCCTGGCAGGGTAACGCTAGGGTGTTTTTCCACAGCCTATCAAAGAAAAGCAAAATCAGGTATAATTTTTGTAATATCTAGTTGGAATAAAAAATCTGATTAACCAGATTTTATGTCGTATGTCTCTATATGACACACTTGATGCTCTATTTATCATTTATCTTAACATAAAATTACATACAATAACAAAAATCCCTCTCATAGAAAGAATCTCCCTAAATAAGGGATAGTGAACCTTGGCACATTTACCCAGTATGAAATGTTATAAATTGCTGGCACATGGCGTGCAGTGCACGTCTAGGCTACTGCCATTTTGCCCATCGCTAGTACCATACAGCGTGTGAGATATTTTTTTTATAAGACCCTCCAATTTGGGCAAACATTTTAAAAAACGTTTTCCGCCTGTCAAATAGATTTGTGAGTTAAACATGTGGGACTAGATTACGAGTGGTGCTCTAACTACCGTGCATAAGTGATATCAGATTTTTTCGGCTTTTTGAGCACAACAGAAATAGCAGGTGTATTATACGAGTTGAAAGTAAACGCTTTCACTCAAGCGTAATCGTAATTTACACTTCTTAGGTTAACGCAACTTCAGAGCTCACATAAAGGATAGGGGAAAAAAGTTGCACTAAACACAACATATATAAATGTTAAAGTACAGCTCCACTCATATAAACATTCGGCTAGATTACGAGTTTTGCGTTATGAGCTGTGCGGTGCTAACGAGCAGTTTTCTCTCACTGCTCACTTACATACAGCGCTGGTATTACGAGTTTTTACAAACCCGGCGTTAAAAGACCAAAAGTGAGCGTAGAGCAAAATTTAGCTCCATATCTCACTTCAATACCAGCTCTGTTTAAGTCAGCGGTGAGCTGGTCGTACATGCTCGTGCACGATTTCCCCATAGGAATGAATGGGGAGAGCTGGCTGAGAAAAAGTATAACACCTGCAAAAAAGCAGCGTAAAACTCAGTAATACAGCCCCATTGATTCCTATGAGGAAATAAAATTTATGTCTACACCTAACACCCTAACCTGAAACCAAGTCTAAACACCCCTAATCTTACACTTATTAACCTCTAATCTGCCGCCCCCGACATCGCCGACACCTACATTATACTTATTAACCCCTAATCTGCCGCTCCGGACACCACCGCCTCATACAATTTACTTATGAACCACTAATCTGCTGCCCCCAACATCGCCGCCACCTACATTATATTTATTAACCCCTAATCTGCCGCCCCCAATGTCGCCGCAACCGACCTACACTTATTAACCCCTAATATGCCGCCCCCAACGTCCCCGCCACTATAATAAACATATTAACCCCTAAATCTAAGTCTAACCCTAACACGCCCTAACTTAAATATAATTAAAATAAATCTAAATAAAAATATTCCTATCATTAACTAAATTATTCCTATTTAAAACTATATACTTACCCATAAAATAAACCCTAAGCTAGCTACAATATAACTAATAGTTACATTGTAGCTATCTTAGGGTTTATTTTTATTTTACAGGCAAGTTTGTATTTATTTTAACTAGGTAGAATAGTAACTATTTAATAACTACCTAGCTAAAATAAATACAAAAGTACCTGTAAAATAAAACCTAACCTAAGTTACACTAACACCTAACACTACACTATAATTAAATAAATTAACTAAATTAACAACAGTTAAATCAATTAAAGTAAGTTAGCTAAAGTACAAAACCCCCACTAAATTACAGAAAATAATAAACAAATTAAAAGATATTTAAACTAATTACACCTAATCTAATAGCCCTATCAAAATAAAAAAGCCCCCCCCCCAAATAAAAAAAACCCTAGCCTAAACTAAACTAACAATAG
Organism: Bombina bombina; assembly: GCF_027579735.1. Taxonomy (NCBI): domain Eukaryota; kingdom Metazoa; phylum Chordata; class Amphibia; order Anura; family Bombinatoridae; genus Bombina; species Bombina bombina. The sequence goes on from NC_069504.1 coordinate 648,205,419, forward strand.
CCCTTAAAAGGGCCTTTTGCAGGGCATTACCCCAAAGTAATCAGCTCTTTTACCTGTAAAAAAAAATACAAATAACCCCCCAACAGTAAAACCCACCACCCACACAACCAACCCCCTAAATAAAATACTATCTAAAAAAACTAAGCTCCCCATTGCCCTGAAAAGGGCATTTGGATGGGCATTGCCCTTAAAAGGGCATTTAGCTCTTTTGCAGGCCCAAACCCTAACCTAAAAATAAAACCCACCCAATACACCCTTAAAAAACCAAACACTAACCCCCTGAAGATCGACTTACCAGGAGAAGTCTTCATCCAAGCCGGGCCGAAGTACTCAACGAAGCCGGGAGAAGTCTTCATCCAAGCCGGATGAAGTGGTCCTCCAGACGGGCAGTAGTCTTCATCCAGACGGCATCTTCTATCTTCATCCATCCAGCGCGGAGCGGGTCCATCTTCAAGACATCTGGCTCGGAGCATCCTCTTCTTACGGCGACTCCCGACGAATGAAGGTTCCTTTAAGTGACGTCATCCAAGATGGCGTCCCTTAGATTCTGATTGGCTGATAGAATTCCATCAGCCAATCGGAATTAAGGTAGAAAAAAACCTATTGGCTGATGCAATCAGCCAATAGGATTGAAGTTCAATCCTATTGGCTGATCCAATCAGCCAATAGGATTGAGCTTGCATTCTATTGGCTGTTCCAATCAGCCAATAGAATGCAAGCTCAATCCTATTGGCTGATTGGCTCAGCCAATAGGATTGAACTCCAAAAGTAAATCAATAGAAATTATTGCATAGGCAAATAGCACATCTAGGCAAAAATCCCACTTACTACCCATTAGGGGACCGCTGTGTGTTAACACAGTATCTGAAGCAAAAATCCTGAGATGTTGCATATCTAATTTGCATATTTTACCCAGAATAATCTTGTGCATTGGTAACAATATATATGGAGTTTTACTGGGCAAAGGCTAGCGGGGTTCACAAGTAAGGACTAAAGCAGTCGGGTTAGGGCACATGATCAATTGCTATATAATAATATATAATACTTTTTTAATATAAATTATTGAAAATTATTATGCAGACTGTAAATATGTATATTATGTAATATTTAGAATATTTTACAGTATGTATAATAATTTTCATACTTTTTAATATATATGTACATATATATACAAGTCCAGTATAAATGGCACACTCCAACATATACAACTCCCTGGAGCAGTGCTAAACACTGATCCAGAGATCCAGACTATATTCCAGAGCTGGCCGGAATCCCCAGAATATACACCAGGCTTACACAGGTAAGTGGCAAAAAATCAGCCTTTTTAGACAACAATATGAATTGGCCTATTGCCAGGCAATAGGCCAATTCATATTTTTGTCTAATAAAAGGCTGATTTTTTGCCACTTACCTCTGTAGGTGTATATTCTGAGGATTCCGGCCAGCTCTGGAATATAGTCTGGATCTCTGTACATATATATATATATATATATATATATATATATATATATATATATATATATATATATGTATATATATATATATATATGTATATAATACTGTTAATGTAAAATACATACTTATTGATATATATCTAAAGGAATAGGTATACAGGTATAGGTAAATATATATTTTATATATATATATATATATATATATTGCATTGTCTGTATGTGAAGAACATTGGAATGTGACATTTTGATAACTCCTATCAGGTTAGCACGCAAGTAAATAGATGTTAGATATTATATACAGTGATACATGGAGTGCATGAAAATAAACAATTCTGAGCACTCATTAAAAGGGCATTATACATTAGATTTTTCTTTGCATAAATGTTTTGTAGATGATCCATTTATACAGCCCATATTGCTTTTTTTTTTTTTTTAAATGTATAGTTTTGCTTATTTTTAAATAACATTGCACTGATTTTCAGACTCCTAACCAAGCCCCAAAGTTGTAGGAGAATACTAATGTATATCTACTCCAGCTTGCTCCTGTTTGTGTAAAGAGGAAAGGGGGAAGTGTCTGCTGTTTTACTATAGAACCACTTGCAGGGAGCTTCTAAGTAAGTGGATTTTTAGATCAGTATCAGTGCAAATTCTTCTTTATAGTAGTGTCTATTACATGCAGTTATATGAACATTGGTGTATACTGTCCCTTTAATCCAGGTACATCATTACTTACCTTTTGCAAATGAAACCACAGATCACTGTACACAGTGTTATCATACGAGAAAGCTTTCAAGTAAGTCTGAAAAGCAAAGAAAAAAATATGTTAAATGTAACTTAATAAACACATTAAGATTCTATATAGATATATCAATCTAGTATTTAATATCCATTATTATGGCAAGATTTTAGCTGTTCAAAGATTTTAAAAAAAAAACTAAAGAAAAAAATAAAGATATGACACTTTAGTTTAAAGGAATATGAAACCTATGATTCAGAAAGAACATGGGATTTTAATCAGCTTTCAAATATACTTCTATTATATAATTTGCTTTATTCTCTTGGTATCCTTAGTTGAAAAGCATACCTAGGTAAGCACAGAAGCAGCAGTGCGCTACTGGGAGTTAGCTGCTGATTAGTGGCTATACATAAATGTCTCTTCATTGGGTCACCAGATGTGTTCAGCTAGCTCCCAGTAGTGCATAGCTGCTCCTTCAAAAAAGGATACCAAGAGAATGGTAAATAGAATGGTAAAATAGGAAATTTGTTTAAAAGTACATGCTCTATCTGAATCATGAAAGAAGCAATTTTGCATTTCATGTCCCTTTAAACTATACATACAGTATTTAGAATTTCAAGACAGTGTTTTGATATTCAATTCTTTTTTTCCAGGCAAAAAAGATAATAATAATAATAATTTTGTTAGAATGTTAAATGCTTTCAAATTAATAAAGCACTGCCTAAGTTCAGAACTGCAGATGTAATAATAAACCAATACAATTGGTTCTAAAGTTTCTCTTTTTTAAATTACAATTTCAGAAATAAAACTAGCAAATTAAAACTGTAAACCATCTAGACATATGCACTGTCGGAAATCATTGGTGGTTTTACAATCTTACCAGCAAGCTATTCCTGTTTTAAACAAAGCATTTCTTTTTTAAAACAATAGTATTATTTTGATGAACCCCTTCTTGGTACTATCATTTAGTGAGAATCATTAAAGGAAAATTCTATTGCAAACATTACACGTTCTAATTTTTCAATAAATAAAAAATGACATGTTCTAATTGTTTTCATTTTATAATGTCCCTTCACATATAGATAAAAGTAATATGATATTCTACTCTTGTTTTTTTAGGTAGAGAAAACAAACATATACGTGCTATTCTCATATTTTGAATGTGACATTTACAATGAATACTGGAATATGGTGTTCAACAGCATAGTAGTTATTTAACTCTTAGGTAATATTTGACAACCGGCACAGGGACATATCCAAAATATTAGCTAAAACATTTGTTTAAATAAATATTGTAGTGTTCCCTGTACACAGACATAAAAGTGTGGTAAACAAATGTGATGGGCATATTGGTGAAATATTCTATTGAATAATTGAATATTGAATAATCAAGCTATTCCCTTGCCAGTAGTAAAGAGCAGTTCCTCATAAAACAATAAATAAATAAGATATGTATGAACTTTGTGGTATGGTATATATAATATTGTGAGCCTGAATTTGTTTAAAAATACTATAATCGTACTTACTTCCAGTCCTTCAACAAATATGTCCTCTGTGAGGAAATGAGACAACATCCGAATAACTGAAGCCCCCTAAATGATAACAAAGGAAATACTATGTAAACATATTAGTGTATCTACATGTTTCCATTACCTTTCTATTCTGAAAAGCAGACTTAAAAAGCACACTGGATAGTCGCAAAATTTGTACCATATCTATATCTATCTATCTATCTATCTATCTATCTATCTATCTATCTATATATTATTATTACCATTATACTTTATTTATTAAGCGCCAACATATTCCGTAACGCTGTCCATGGATACAATTCATTTAAGTAAAACAATACAAGACTTGTAAAATACAGGACAAAATTTACAAACACATACAGGAGGGATTGAGGGCCCTATTCCCGTGGGAACTTACAATCTAGAAGGGTAGGAGGTTGAGAAACAGGAGGTGAGGACTGCAAGATTGAGAAGGATGTTAATACAGAGTTAGATGAGGGAAATGTTGGGTTAGTGAAATTAATTTATTATTGAGTTGGGTGGTAGGCTTCTCTGAACAGAAAAGTCTTCAGGGAGCATTTAAAGGAAGAAAGATTAGGGCAAAGCCTGACAGCATGAGGGAGAGTGTTCCAGAGGGTAGGTGCTGCACGACAGAAGTCCTGCAGTCTAGCATGAAAGGAGGTGATAGTTGCGGATGCAAGGAGCAGGTCATAGTTGGATCTTAGTGGACGGGCTGGAGTATACTTGTGTATTAGAGAGGATAGGTAGAGGGGAGCGGCATTGGTGAGAGTTTTGTATGTAAGGGTGAGAATTTTGAATTTAATTCTGCTGTGAATGGGGAGCCAATGAAGGGACTCACAGAGAGGTGCAGCAGATACAGATCGACGGGAAAGGTGGATCAGCCTGGCAGAGGCATTTAGGATGGATTGAAGGGGGGAGAAGTGGGAAAGAGGAAGGCCAGCGAGTAGGTTATTGCAGTAGTCAAGTCGGGAGATAACTAGGGAGTGGATTATTTGCTTTGTGGTGTCAGCGCTCAGAAAAGGGCAAATTTTGGAAATATTGCGTAGATGATTGCGGCAGGATGTAGAAAGCGATTGGGGGATGAAGGATAGGTTTGAGTCAAGTGTGACTCCGAGGCAGCGGACTTGGGGTGATGGGGAAATGGTGATGCCGTCAACAGGGATAGAGAAGTCAGAGGTCGGCGTAGAGCTTGAGGGGGGGATAAGAAGGAGCTCAGTCTTGGACATGTTAATCTTTAGGTGGTGGTAGGCCATCCAGGAAGAAATACCAGATAAGCAGTTGCTGACATGAGAGAGGACAGAGGGAGAGAGAGCAGGGGTGGAGAGGTAGATCTGGGTGTCATCAGCATAGAGGTGATATTTGAAGCCGTAACTGTTGATAAGTTTACCCAGCGAAGAAGTATAGATGGAGAAGAGTAGAGGACCCAGAACAGATCCTTGAGGTACTCCAACAGACAGAGGCATAGGAGAGGAGGAGTCGCCGGCAAATGACACAGAAAAAGACCTGTGAGAAAGATAGGAGTGAATCCAGGAAAGAGCAGTGTCACAGAGGCCAAAAGAGCTAAGGGTCTGTAGGAGGAGGGGGTGGTCAACTGTGTCAAAGGCAGCTGAGAGGTCAAGTAAGATGAGTATAGAGTAGTGGCCAATATTTTTAGCAGAGAGAAGATCGTTTGTGACCTTGGTAAGGGCAGTCTCAGTTGAGTGTTTTGGGCAGAATCCGGATTGCAGTGGGTCAAGCAAGGAGTTGGCGGATAAGAAGTGGGTTAGGCGATTGTAAACTAGTTTTTCAAGGAGTTTTGATGTTAGTGGAAGCAGTGATATGGGGCGGTAGCTTTCAGGAGAATTATGGTAGAGGGAGGGTTTTTTAAGTATGGGAGTGACTTTTGCGTGTTTGAAAGAAGATGGGAATGAGCCGGTAGAGAGAGCTAGGTTAAAGATGTGGGTAAGAGCAGGAGTGAGGGTGGAAGATAGGGAGGGTATTAGATGGGAAGGGATAGGGTCGATAGTAAGGAAGAAACTTCATTCTCAGTGGTTGGATGGAAGTTACAGAGGGTGGCAGAGGGAGTAATTGGGCCTGTTGTTGGAGTATTGCAGGTTGGTGTTGGGATGTTGCTTCGGATAGTATGTGTTTTGTTTAAACATATAGTATATGTTTAAACAAAATATATACTGTAAAAAGAATTCCTGACTTACTGACTCATCAACACCCAGCTCAAACCGTTTAACCTAGGGAATGTGAAATTTGGAAGCTACGTTATTTTTATGACGTAGGCACCCGCTATGGAAGGATTTTTTGAAATTATGTCCCTAAGGGGGTGAAAAAGGGGGAGGGGTAAATATTTTATGAGGATATCTATATCTCAAAAATCAAAGATGTTACATACTTGAAAATTGGTATTTACATTCTCCTTTAACTCCTTAGTGACCAGAACATTTTTCAATTTTCTTTCCCTTAAAGGGACATTAAACACTTTGAGAAGGTAATATAAAAATGATAAATCATACATACAGAAAAAACTTAGAAATGGAAGTTCCACACAGCCATTGGCTTAACACTCTAGTGACCTAATTATAACTGTCCCTAATTGGCCACAGCAGAGAAGGTAACCTAAGTTACAACATGACAGCTCCCATTGTTTTATAGACATTAAAACTTTACACTTATTTTTCAATATTTAAACAGCTAATAAAACTTTAAAAAATACATCTAGATATTATTCTCAGACTAATCTTTTCTTTTACTGCATCATTCCATGTAGCATTTATTTAGTGTTTAATGTCCCTTTATGGACCAGGGCTATTTTTATATTTCTTTCTAAGATATGGTGAGTCCATAACTTGAGTAATTACTGTTGGGAATATCTCTCCTGGCAAGCAGGAGAAGGCAAAGAACACAACAGTTAAACTCACTCCCTTACCCACTGTAAGAAATCACTTGTTTATGTGACAATGCTTTACTTATCTTTAGTACTTTAGAAGTAGAACTGTGGTAATATGTTAATGTAACAAACTGGGAAATATGCTTGCTAGTAAGGAAGCATATAATCCTAATCTGTATTTATATTGCCTCAATAAGCTTCCAATATCAAAGAGTAATGAATACAGGAATGCTTTAGAGGCAGAACAAAGGATATATATTTCTCAAGACAGGAGCAGTAACTAGTTAAGGAAAATACCCTGATTAGTACTCATAGCATGTTTAATATGGCACACTGCAGGTGAGGAGTTAATATAACCATTTAGTAATGGTAGTGCTAGTAGCTTGCTGGCAGATTTATACAGTGTAACACATAGAGGAATGTCAATATTATGGCAAGCTTAAATATGGAAGTAGTGAGAGTAGCAGACTTAGAACACAACAAGTAAAAGCTTATACGGAACCTGATAACCTCATGTGTCGCTATACTTGTTGCAAGCTGAAGGCACTGTGAGTGCTTGAGATCCGGAAGGCTGTGTCAGAGCAGCTGGAAGTCTGTGCACGCTGTGAAGTTGGAACGCTGCCAGGCCTGAGCAGCGTGTGAGGAGTGAATGGCTTGCAGTGACGTCAGAGGAAGCCAGGTAGGAAGACAACAAGCAGCGCTTTTGCCAAGGTGTACAAGTGAAGTAGTTTAAATGCAGCCGAGTACTTTCTTTCACCAGGATACAAGCTGGAGTTGTGAGTTAATCACTTCAATAAACCAGCAAAGAGTAATTAGACAGTGCAGGCTTTATAGGCAGGAGGAGACAATGTTAAGGTGGTATAGGCTTGATATGGCAAAGTATATATTAAGGTGGAATGTGTAAGATAGGACCATGACATACTCCCCCCCCAAGGAAACATCAAAGAGGTTTCAGGGAGAAGGACGATCCGGATGCCTCCGATGAAACAAAGAGACCAACCTATCTGCAGAGAGATTCGAAGCGGGTTCCCAAGAGTCCTCCGAAGAGTCGTACCCAGACCAATGAACCAGATACTGCAGTTCACCATGCCAACGTCTAGAGTCCAGAATGGCCTGGACCTCGTACTCAGGATCCGGGGTAGGAGAACCCAGGGAAGTGGCTGATAGAGGGGTAGAAGAGTAGCAAGGCTTGATGAGGGACACATGAAATGTCGGGTGAATGCGGTAAGTGGGAGGAAGCTGTAGAGTCACCGTAACCGGGTTTGGAAGAGCAACGATAGAAAAAGGACCAACAAAAAGTTTGTTAAACTTCTTGCAAGGAGTTGGAATCCTCAGATTCTTTGCCGATAACCAGACTTTTTGTCCTACAGCGTAGGTAGGATGAGGGCGATGGCGTAGGTCATAGAACCTCTTTTGGGTGGCCTGTGCTTGCTTGATGTTATCCTGTATGGCGACGTAAGTCTGCTTGATGGAATTGACGAGATCATTCACCTGAGGACAAGGTGAGTGTGTCATAGGCAATGGATGAAATCGGGGATGGTAGCCTGAATTGATATAAAAGGGAGAAAACCCCGTAGAAGTATTGGTGGTATTATTATATGCAAACTCAGCATGTGGGAGGTACGTGGCCCAAGATTCTTGTTTGTGGGAACAGTAGCAACGTAAAAATTGCTCCAGCCACTGGTTGGTTCTCTCACACTGTCCATTGGTCTGTGGGTGGTACGATGTGGTCAAACACTGATGTATGTCTAGTGAGGTACAAAGATGTCTCCAAAATTTTGAGGTGAATTGTGAGCCTCTGTCGCTGAGTACTGTAGTGGGTATTCCATGTAAACGAATAATCTCTCTAAGAAATAACTGAGCTGATTTTTGTGCAGTGGGTAGAGTTTCGGTTGGAATGAAATGTGCCATCTTTGACATGAGATCCACAACAACAAAAATGACGGTGTAACCTTCAGATTTAGGCAAATCAACTACAAAGTCCATGGAGACAGAAGTCCACGGAAATTCGGGAATAGGGAGGTTCTGTAGTAAACCCAGAGGTGGTTGGTGTGAGGGCTTACAGGTTTGACAGGTAACGCAGAGTTTGATGTATTCTTTAACAGTGGTTCTCATAGAAGGCCACCAAAAATACCTCTGTAGAAGGTCAAGTGTCTTGTGTATACCCATATGACCTGCTAATAATGAATCATGGGCAATGGACACTGCCTGATCTCGCAGCGAGGGTGGAACATATAGCCTTGAATCCTTGTAGAGGATTCCAGCATTATCAGGGGTAAGCGTGTAAGCGGTTTTAGTAATGTCTTGTTGTTGATGTGTTTTTAGATCTGTGAGATCATTTGATAGAAGACCTACAAAAGAAGATTTTGGAATGATGGTGGATGGAAATTGAGTAGACTCAGGCTTTTTATCCCTTCTAGATAAAGCATCTGCCTTTCCATTCCGTATGCCAGGACGGTAGGCAATGTGGAAGGAGAAACGAGAGAAGTAGAGGCTCCAGCGGAGCTGTCGAGCAGAAAGAGTTCTGTTTGTCTGGAGATACTGTAGATTCTTATGATCAGTAAATATCACTATAGGTTGCTCCGTACCCTCCAATAAATGCCTCCATTGGTCAAAGGATGACTTAATAGCCAACAACTCCTTTTCACCAACTGGATAATTCAGCTCAGCTGGTGTCAGGAGCCTAGAGAAATAAGACACAGGATGTAATGAGTCCTTAGGAGTGGATCTCTGGGATAACACGGAGCCAATGGCATATTCTGATGCGTCAACCTCTAATACGAATTGACACTTTGTGTTTGGTAGATGGAGTATCGGAGAGGTGGTAAAGAGATGCTTTAATTGGTCAAAGGCGGTTTGAGCCTCAGGTGTCCAACAAAATGGAGTCTTTCCCTTAGTCAAATTTGTCAGGGGTTTTGTGATGGCAGCAAAGTTTTGAATAAAGCGTCTATAAAAATTTGCGAAGCCCAAGAACCTTTGAACTTCTTTCACAGAAGAGGGTATAGGCCATGATGATATGGCTGAAATTTTGTTATCCTCCATCTTTATCTGACCCTTACTGATGTGATAACCCAAGAAAGACACCTCTGTGACGTGAAACAAACATTTTTCTAATTTAACATAGAGTCTATGTGTTTGTAGTCTAGACAACACAAGCCTGACATGTTGTATATGTTCTGTCAAAGAGGGTGAGTAAATAAGAATGTCGTCTAAGTAGACAACCAAAAACGTGTCAAGGACATCTCTAAAAATATCATTAATGAAGTTCTGGAATGTCGCCGGGGCATTGCACAGACCGAATGGCATAACCGTATACTCATAGAGACCATACCTAGTCCTAAATGCGGTCAGCCACTCGTCCCCGGCTCTTATTCTGACAAGGTTATAGGCACCCCTCAGATCTAGTTTAGTGAACACTGTGGCGCCACGTAACCTCTCAATCAGTTCTGGGATGAGAGGTAGTGGGTATCTGTTTTTTATTGTTATTTTGTTCAGCTCGCGATAATCTATTATCGGGCGTAAAGACCCATCCTTGTTCTTTACAAAAAACATAGCTGCTGCTGCAGGTGAGGTGGAGGGACGGATGAACCCTTTTTTTAAATTCTCAGTAATATAAGTTTTAAGGTGTTGTAACTCAGGTCTTGAGAGGGGATAAATATGACCATGAGGTATGGTTGCACCAGGCAGCAGATCTATGGGGCAATCATAGGCCCTATGGGGAGGCAATACCTCTGCCTCTTTTTTATCAAAAACGTTTGAAAAATCAGAATATTCAACTGGTATGACAGGAGTGGATGTGATCAAAATATGTTTCCTAGGGAAGCAAGTGTTAGAACAGTAAGAGGAGGGGAAGGAGAGAGAAAGAGTGGACCAATGCAGAGTGGGTTGGTGTAAACGAAGCCAAGAGATTCCCAGTACAATAGGGTAAATAGGAGAGGATATGATATCGAAAGTAATTGTTTCAGTGTGACCAGAGGGAGTTGTGACTAACAGAGGGACAGTTTGATGTGACACCGGACCAGAAGCTAAATGTGACCCGTCAATGACTTTGAGAGGCAGTGGAATGCTTTTTAACTGAAAAGGAATTTTATTAGAATGAACCAAACGAACATCAATGAAATTGGTACAAGCGCCTGTATCAACAATGGCGTTACTGCTGATCCTGTGCTGATCCCACTGTAATTGTAAAGGTAAGGTAAAGTAAGTTGATGTAGCTGACTTTGTGTGAAGACAGTTACTATTTGATTTTGTCTTACCTCGCTTTTGCTTCAGAAGCAGGGGACAATCCTTAACCACATGCTGCGTACCAGCACAATACATACACAGATTGAGATTACGGCGTCTGGTCTTTTCTTGCATAGTGAGAGGTCCTCTCAGAAAGCTAATGTCCATAGGCTGGTCAGGGGGAGCAGTAGCAGTAGGCGGAGTCGGGAGCAAGCGGCGTGTGGGGTGGCTAGAACTACCTTTTTCCTGCCTTCGCTCTCGGAGCCTGCGATCTATAGTAGTTGTTAAAGTATAGAAATCCTCTAGGCGATCTGGTATGCCAGTTCTGGAGAGTTCGTCCTTTACTTCCTCTGACAACCCCATTCGATACTGATTCTTGAGAGAGACCTCATTCCAGAGCGAATCTCTGGCCCAAATCTTGAAACGAGTAATATACTCCTCCACTGGAGCTTTTAACTGTTTGAGTCCTCTGAGTTTAGTCTCAGCAGTAATCTGACGATAAGGATCATCATAAAGGTTGGATAAAGCCTTTAAGAAGGCATCAAAAGAATTCAGAATTGGGTCCTGGGACTCATAAAATGAGTCAGCCCAGGCCCGAGGTTCCCCTCGCAGGTATGAGAGAACAGTTAATACTTTGGATCTGTCTGTAGGATAAGTTCTCGGTTTTAAATCGAATAACAACAGGCAGGCGTTTCTGAACTGGCGAAAAGTGGATCTATCACCAGTAAATTTCTCAGGGTAAGAAACCTGGGGCTCAGCCTGGTGGTCATTTCCAGCATTCCTATTGGCCAACACTTCTCTAAGACAGGCTTTGAGACTTTGGTTTTCCACCTGTATATCTCTAAATGCCTGAGTTAAATTGTCCAGGCGCTGGTTTAAATTATGTAGCTGGGGGGCCACATCTGATGGCTCCATAGTTACAAATTTTTTTTTTTTTTTTTTTTTTTTTTTTTTTTTTTTTTTTAAGGCTGGTTTATTATGTAAGAAATCACTTGTTTATGTGACAATGCTTTACTTATCTTTAGTACTTTAGAAGTAGAACTGTGGTAATATGTTAATGTAACAAACTGGGAAATATGCTTGCTAGTAAGGAAGCATATAATCCTAATCTGTATTTATATTGCCTCAATAAGCTTCCAATATCAAAGAGTAATGAATACAGGAATGCTTTAGAGGCAGAACAAAGGATATATATTTCTCAAGACAGGAGCAGTAACTAGTTAAGGAAAATACCCTGATTAGTACTCATAGCATGTTTAATATGGCACACTGCAGGTGAGGAGTTAATATAACCATTTAGTAATGGTAGTGCTAGTAGCTTGCTGGCAGATTTATACAGTGTAACACATAGAGGAATGTCAATATTATGGCAAGCTTAAATATGGAAGTAGTGAGAGTAGCAGACTTAGAACACAACAAGTAAAAGCTTATACGGAACCTGATAACCTCATGTGTCGCTATACTTGTTGCAAGCTGAAGGCACTGTGAGTGCTTGAGATCCGGAAGGCTGTGTCAGAGCAGCTGGAAGTCTGTGCACGCTGTGAAGTTGGAACGCTGCCAGGCCTGAGCAGCGTGTGAGGAGTGAATGGCTTGCAGTGACGTCAGAGGAAGCCAGGTAGGAAGACAACAAGCAGCGCTTTTGCCAAGGTGTACAAGTGAAGTAGTTTAAATGCAGCCGAGTACTTTCTTTCACCAGGATACAAGCTGGAGTTGTGAGTTAATCACTTCAATAAACCAGCAAAGAGTAATTAGACAGTGCAGGCTTTATAGGCAGGAGGAGACAATGTTAAGGTGGTATAGGCTTGATATGGCAAAGTATATATTAAGGTGGAATGTGTAAGATAGGACCATGACACCCACAACCCCCAGTTATTCTCTTTGCCTTCAGTGCATGGAGGAGGTGAAGTTTAGGTGTCTGAAGAAAAATTTTGATTTCATCTACAAGCAAGTTTTGGGGTATAGCCGTATTCCCCGTCATTCCTTGCAGTCGGGTAGTGGTGGCTTTAAATCAGTTAGGAACTTGTAAAAAGGTACTTACTGTGTTTTCCTAACAATTGCTGCCATAGTTTAGAAAGCCAAAGTTGGCTACTCTGTTCTTTCTTTTTCAAAGGTCTCTGTGAAGAACTGTGTTTTCTCATACCTTGTAACTGTCTATATGCCAAACAGCGGAGCAGGTAAGTGCTTTTTCTTCCAGTTGGGGAGACCATGCACTTAACAAATTAAAAGACTTATTAGGACATAGATAATCCTGTTGTATGGGTTACACTGGGGCATGAAGCAGGCACTGTAGCATGTGTGAGACTAACATTTAAACTCTTTTAAAACAAAAGGGTAAAATGTTTTTATTAGGCTTTATTTTCTGACACATTTTTACTTGATAAAACAATACAAGTTTAAACTGAAAGTAAGGCTGAATTTTCTATTTCAGCAGCTTATTCATTTCTCCTTTCATTTTAAAATGTCAGGTTTGAAAAAAACTGATATTTCTGGTACTCAGTTTACCAGAAAGTGGTGCCTCTTTCGTTTGCAGCAGTAATTTGAGTTCAGGATTTGTGGTCACATGACCGGCTTTACTTCATAATGTTTCTGAGGAAAAAGTAGTTTTTCTCCATTTCTGGGAGGAAATCTAGAAATTCAGAAAGTAAGGTGCCTCAGTTTTGCTTCCCAAGTTGCCCTTTCTCATAAGTCTGATGAGAAAGATACATCGGGACTTTTTGAGGATAAAATCTCAGATTCTGACAGTATAATTCCTTCTGAGACTGAGGTGGTATTCTTCAGATTTAAGCTTGAACACCTTTGTGTATTGTTAAAGGAGGTTTTAGCTACTTTAGATGACTCCGATACCCCTGTCGTTGACACTCCTAAGAAATCTAGTAAACTTAATAGTTTCTTTGATAAACATTCCACTTCAGAGATTTTTCCTGTGCCGGACCATGCTAAGGAGATTATCTCACAGGAATGGGAGAATCCAGGGGTGTCTTTTTCCCGTCTCCCATTTTTAAGAAAATGTTTCTTGTCGAGGACTCCATTAAAGACCTTTTGTATACTATAACCAAAGTTAAAGGGGCCATTTCCACTCTGGCTAAGATAACCACTATTCCTATGGAGGATAGTTGCTCTTTTAAGGATCCGATGGACAAGAAGATGGAGGCTTATTTAAAAAAGATTTATGTTCATCAAGGTCTCCAATGGCAACCTGCGGTGACTAGTGCAGCATCTTATTGGTTCAACGCCTTGTCTGATTCTCTTTAAGTAGAGACTTCCTTGGATGAAATTCAAGATAGGATTAAAGGGACATTGAACCCAATTTTTTTCTTTTGTGATTCAGATAGAGCATGCAATTTTAAGCAATTTTCTAATTTACTACTATTATCAATTTTTCTTCATTCTCTTGCTAACTTTATTTGAAAAAGAAGGCATCTAAGCTTTTTTGGGGGGTTCAGATCCTGGACAGAGCTTGTTTATTGGTGGGTGAATTTATCCACCAATCAGCAAGAACAACCCAGGTTGTTCACCAAAAATGGGCTGGCATCTAAACTTACATTCTTGCATTTCAAATAAAGATACCAATAGAATGAAGAAAATTTTATAATAGGAGTAAATTAGAAAGTTGCTTAAAATTGCATGCTCTATCTGAATCACAAAATAAAAAATATGGGTTCAGTGTCCCTTTATAGCTTTTAAGTTGGCCAATTCTTTTATTGTAGATGCCATTTTAAAGGTTGTTAGACTAGGAGCTAAAACTAGCCTGCAGGGCGTTATGGTTGAAATCTTGGTCTGCGGAAGTTTCCGCTAAAGTCAAGCTTCTGGCGATTCCTTACAAGGGCAAAACCTTGTTTGGACCCGGTTTGGCAGAAATTATCTCTGATATTACGGATGGAAAATGGTCTTTTATATCTCAAGATAAGAAGAATAGGCCTAAAGGACGTCAGAGTAATTTTCGTTCCTTTCGTAACTTCAGAGGAAAGCCTTCCCCTTCGTCTTCCAAGCAGGAACAATCCAAGTCTTCTTGGAAACCCAATCAGTCTTGGAACAAGGGGAAACAATCAAAGAAACACACAGCTGATTCCAAATCAGCATGAAGGGTTTGCCCCTGATCTGGGATCGGATCAGGTGGGGGGCAGACTTTCTTAGATCTCTCAATCCTGGATACAAGATGTCCCAGATCCCTGGACTGTGGACATAGTATCCCAGGGTTACAAATTGGAATTCAAGACTTTTCCTCCCAGAGGCAGATTCCATCTCTCAAGATTATCTGCAGACCAGATAAAGAGAGAGAGGCGTTCTTGAAATGTATACATTTTCCCTCCCTGGGAGTGATAGTTCCAGTTCTAGTGCAGGTACACGGTCTTGGGTTCTACACCAACCTATTTGTGGTTCCCAAAAAAGAGGGAACTTTCCGTCCCATTTTAGACTTGAAGTGTCTAAACAAGTTTCTCAAAGTTCCATCCTCCAAAATGGAAACTATACGTTCCATTCTTCCTTTAGTACAAAAGGGTCAGTTCATGACAACCATAGACCTAAAGGATGCGTATCTTCGTGTTCCTTTTCACAGGGACCATCACAGATTCCTGAGATTTGCCTTTCTGGACAAACATTTCTAGTTCATGGCCCTTCCATTTGGTCTAGCCACGGCTCCCAGAATTTTTTCAAAGGTTCTGGGGGCTCTTTTGGCAGTGATCCGTTCTCGTGGAATTGCTGGGGCACCCTACCTGGATGACATATTAGTTCAGGTGCCATCTTTTCAATAAGCAAAATCTCACACAGAGATATTGTTGTCTTTTCTTTGTTCCCACAGATGGAATGTGAATCTGTGAATTCTTAGGGACCATAATAGATTCTCTATTGATGAAGATTTTTCTGCCAGAGGTCAGGAAAAACAAAATCATTTCCTCTTTCCTCTCTCTTCAGGCTACTGCTCATCCTTTAGTGGCTCAATGTATGAAGGTAATCGGTCTGATGGTTCCAATTGAGAGCTCTCCGGTTGTGCATGCTCAGACAATGGAATGGTGACCATGCAAATCTATCTTAGAGAATAGAGTTAAATCAGTCATCAAGGGACTCTCCCCCGTGGTGGATTTCTCAGGAAAATATGTCTTAGGGAACATGCTTTTGGAGACTTTCCTGGGTGATTGTGACTACGAACGCCAGCCTGCTGGGCTGGGGAGCAGTCTGGAATTTCAGGGCCTTTGGAATCGGGAGAAGTCTGCTCTTCCCAACAACATCTTGGAGTTGAGAGTGATTT
The DNA here is from genome assembly GCF_027579735.1 of Bombina bombina. Lineage (NCBI taxonomy): Eukaryota > Metazoa > Chordata > Amphibia > Anura > Bombinatoridae > Bombina > Bombina bombina. Next base: position 648,221,488 of record NC_069504.1, read on the forward strand.
ACAATGCTCTATTGGCTTGGCCTCAGTTGTCCTCAGCCCAGTTTATCTGGTTCCAGTCAGACAACATAACCTCTGTGGCTTACATCAATAACCAGGGAGGAACTCGGAGCTCCTTAGCCATGAAGGAGGTTACTCGGATTCTTCAGTGGGCAGAGACCCACAATTGCTGTCTATCTGCCTATCTGCCATCCACATTCCAGGAGTAGACAACTGGGAAATGGATTTTTTGAGCAGACAGACTTAATCTCAGGGAGATGCTCTGGCGGTTCCTTGGGTTTTCAGGTTGGCATACCTGTTTCCTCCGTTTGCTCTCCTTCCATGAGTCATTGCTCATATCAAACAGGAGAGGGTGTCGTGATTCTAATAGCCCCGCATGGCCTCGCAGGATCTGGTTTGCAGACCTAGTGTAGATGTCTTCTCTCCCACCTTGGAGACTACCTCTGAGGAAGGACCTCCTGATTCAGGGCCCCTTCCTTCATCTAAATTTAATTTCTCTGAAGCTGACTGCTTGGAGATTGAATGTTTAATTCTGTCTAAGCGTGGTTTTTATGAGTTTGTCATTAAGACCACGATTCAGGCTTGCAAGCTTGTTACCAGAAAGATTTACCATAAGATATGGGCTACTCTTGGAGTAGAATTAGAATTCCTAGAATTTTATCTTTTCTTCAGGAAGGCCTGGAGAAGGGATTGTCAGTCAATACCCTAAAGGGTCAGATTTCTGCTTTATCTGTTTTACTACATTAATGTTTGGTGGTTGTGCCAGATGTGCAATCTTTTTGTCAGGCCTTGGTCAAAATCAGGCTTGTCTTTAAGTCTGTTGCTCCTCGTTGGAGCCTTAACCTTGTTCTTAAAGTTTTACAGCTGGCTCAGTTTGAGCCATTGTATTCCATAAATATTAAGTTGTTACCTTGGAAGGTTTTGTTTCTTGCTGCTATCTCTTCTGCTCGAAGAGTCTCGGAACTCTCAGCTCTGCAGTGTGATTCCCCTTATCTTATTTTTCATGCTGATAAGGCGTTTTTTTATACTAAGTTTGGTTTCCTTCCTAAGGTTGTTTCTAATAGAAATATCAATCACGAAATTGCTGTTCCCTCTCTGTGTCCTAATCCACAATTACACAATTTGGATGTTGTACATGCTCTTAAATTCTACTTACATGAGACTAAGGATTTTTGCCAGTCCTCTGCCCTCTTTGTCTGTTTCTCTGGGAAATGTATAGGTCAGAAAGCTACTGCTACTACTCTTTCTTTTTAGTTATGAAGTATAATTTGTTTGGCTTATGAGACTGCTGGACAGCAGCCTCCTGAGAGAAGTATGGCTCATTCCACAAGAGCTGTTTCCTCTTTTTGGGCATTCAAAAATTAAGCTTCTGTGGAACAAATTTGCAAGGCTGCAATTTGGTCTTCTCTACATACTTTTTCCAAATTTTCCAAATTTGATACTTTTGCCTCGGCTGAGGGTTCTTTTGGGAGAAAGGTTCTTCAAGCGGTGGTGCCTTCTGTTTAGGATTCCCTGTCTTGTCCCTCCCTATTTATCTGTGTCCTCTAGCTTGGGTATTGGTTCCCAACAATAATTACTCAAGCTGTGGACTGCTTACCTGATAAATGTATTTCTTTCTGGATATGGTGAGTCCACGGCCTCACCCTTTATTTTAAGACAGTTGTTCTTTTGACTATAACCTCAGGCACCTCTACACCTTGTGTTACTCCTTTTTTTCCATTTCCCTTCGGTCAAATGACTGGGGGTTGTGGGTAAGAGAGTGATACTTAGCAGTTTAACTGTTGTGCTCTTTGCCTCCTCCTGCTGGCCAGTAGGGATATTCCCAACGGTAATTACTCAAGCCGTGGACTCACCATATCCAGAAAGAAAGGAATTTATAAGGTAAGCATAAATGTTGTTTTTCTGCAGTGTTTGTGTTTAACTGTAATTTTCCTCTTACTCATTAACTGTACCCACACATATTATATACCGTTTGTTTTCACCACTAAATGGACTTTCTAAAGATACCATTATTTTCATCATATAATATAATTTACTATAAAAAATTATAAAATAAGATGAAAAAATTATAAAAAAAAAACACTTTTTCTAACTTTGACCCTCAAAATCTGTTACACATCTATAACCACCAAAAAACACCCATGCTAAATAATTTCTAAATTTTGTCCTGAGTTTAGAAATACCCAATGTTTACATGTTCTTTGCTTTTTTTGCAAGGTATAGGGCAATAAGTACAAGTAGCACTTTGCTATTTCCAAATCGATTTTTTTCAACATAAGCAATAGTTACATTGTAACACTAATATCTGTCAGGAATCCTTGAATAACCCTTCACATGCATATATATATTTTGTTTAGTAGACAACCCAAAGTATTGATCTAGGTCCATTTTTGCCACCATTTCACCGCCAAATGCGGTCAATTAGAAAAAATTGTTAACTTTTTCACTAACTTTTTCACAAACTTTAGCTTTCTCACTGAAATTATTTACAAACAGCTTGTGCAATTATGGCACAAAGGGTTGTAAATGCTTCTCTGGGATCCACTTTGTTCAGAAATAGCAGACATATATGGCTTTGGCATTGCTTTTTGTTAATTAGAAGGCCGCTAAATGCCGCTGCACACCACACTTGTATTATGCCCAGCAGTGAAGGGGTTAATTAGGTAGCTTGTAGGGTTAATTTTAGCTTTAGTTTAATGTAGTAGACAACCCAAAGTATTGATCTAGACCCATTTTGGTATATTTCATGCCACCATTACACAAATTGTTTTCAACATAAGCGATAGTTACATTGTAACACTAATATCTGTCAGGAATCCCTGAACAACCCTTCACATGTTTATATTTCTTTTTAGTAGACAACCCAAAGTATTGATTCAGGCCCATTTTGGTATATTTAATGCCACCATTTCACCGCCAAATGCGATCAAATAAAAAAAAATCATTAACTTTTTCACTAACTTTAGGTCTCTCACTGAAATTATTTACAAACAGCTTGTGCAATTATGGCACAAATGGTTGTAAATGCTTCTCTGGGATCCTATTTGTTCAGAAATAGCAGACATACATGGCTTTGGCATTGCTTTTTGGTAATTAGAAGGCCGCTAAATGCTGCTGCACACCACACTTGTATTATGCACAGCAGTTAAGGGTTTAATTAGGTAGCTTGAAGGGTTAACTTTAGCTTTAGTGTAGAGATTAGCCTCCCACCTGACACATCGCACCCCCTGATCCTTCCCTGACCCCCCTCAAATAGCTCTCTTCCCTCCCCAACCTCACAATTGTCACTGTCATCTTAAAGGGACACTGAACCCAATTTTTTTTTCTTTCATGATTCAGATAGAGCATGCAATTTTAAGCAACATTCTAATATACTCTTATTATAAATTTTTCTTCGTTCTGTTGCTATCTTTATTTAAAAAAGAAGGCATCTAAGCTTTTTTTTTTATTTAGAACTCTGGACAGCACTTTTTTTATTGGTGGATGAATTTATCCACCAATCAGCAAGAACAACCCAGGTTGTTCACGAAAAATGGGCCGGCATCTAAACTTACATTCTTGCATTTAAGTTGCATTTAAGTTGCTTAAAATTTCATGCTCTATCTGAATCAAAAAAGAAGAAAATTTGGGTTCAGTGTCCCTTTAAGTACTGGCAGAAAGTTTGCCAGTATAAAAATAAAGTTTTTTTTTAATATTTTATCTTTAGTGCAGGATCCCCCACTACCCCCCATTCTCCCTAATCCTCCCCAAATAGCTCTCTAAGCCTCCCCCTCAACCTATTGGCCACCATCTTAGGTACTGCCAGTACCCAGTTTACTACAAAATTTGCCCTTTTTTGTCTAAAAAAAATAAAACCCCCAATTGCTGTAGTGTAGCTGCTCACTGCTAATACCCTACCTACCCTCTCCCTCCCAGATCCCTTCCCCAATATTTCTCCACCCACCCTCTCTCTTCTTTGACTGTGTTAACTGAATGTAGCATGCCCATTCCCGCCCCCCACCTCCTCGCTCCAGGAAACACAGAGGGGAAAGGATTCGGATAGCCACCAAAAATGGGCCGCCCACCCGCCTCCCTGCTATGGCTCCCACTCACCAACAATCGGCACCATAGCTGGCCGATGCAGAGAGGGCCACAGAGTTGCTCTCTTTGCAACGGATGCCAAAAAAATGTTATTGAAGGATGCCTCAATGTCGAGGCATTACTGCAATAACATGAAAGCAGCTGGAAGTGATCACATTCGCTTCCAGCGCTTGAAAACTCTGAAGACGTACAAGGTACCTCCTTGGTCATTAAGTCACAGTTTTTGTAGGACGTACCCTGTACGTTCTACGTCCTTAAGGGTTAAAAAAAAAAACATGTGTTTTACCATTTCCTGAAAATCCACCAAAGTTGTTAGAAAAGTACAAATAATTTAAAATCCTCATTATAAAGTAAGTTTACATGCCAAATTTCTGGCTCCTAACTTCAGTAGTTCTCAAGATATGGATATCACAAAAAAAATGAATATTCTTTTTTTTTTTACATCTGATATCATAGTCGGATAATGCTTTCTACGCTCAAAGTTTCTGGCTCGTGAAAACGTAAGTTAAAAAGCAGCGGTCATAAAACCGCTGCTCCTTAACTAAAAGGTGTCGGACAGCAATCATCCAAATCCGATCCAATTGGGATGATATCCAATTGGGATGATTGACATTCCCTGCTAGTGGCCGATTTTTTTAAATTCGCTATCTGAATCATGAAAGTATAATTTTGACTTTAGCGTCCTTTAATTCTGAAAAACAAGACTACTTAAAAATGTAATTATTAGAGATGCACAGGGAAGAAAATGTTGTTTCAGATTAAATTTTCATTTTGGATATTTAGGGAAATTTGTTTTTTTCACTGTTTATTCGTTGCCTGCACTATTTGGTTTTCGTTTAATTTAAAACAAAACGAAAATTGAATTTTCATCAAACATTTACATTCATTTTTGTTAAAACAAATGTAAATGTTTCAAAGCTACAGGTGAAACGTTCACCTGTATCTACAATACTTAACTTAATGTGCTCTGGAGAGCTCATTAAAATAAGTATCAAGCACTTAAAAATAAATAAATAAAGGAAACAAATGAATGCTGATGATTTTATTCAGTATTTATTTGTTTTCTTTATTTTCGTTGGTTCGTTCATTCAGATTTTCATTTCATTAAAACTTTTTAAAATTTTTGTGACGAATGTGCATTTGTGCGAAAATGAATGCACATCTCTAGCAATTATACAGCAGATGATCTCTTTTTTTCCACTTTTTATTATTTATGTTTTCCATAATTTGTTTTTATTTTAAAGACTCTTCTCCATAGTGAAGGTGCTCGTTGGGAAAAAAAAGATATATATTTTTTTAATAGGAAATGTATAAATCATTTCTTTCAATGTTGTTTCATTTTCTCTGTCTAAATTATAAAGTAGTGCGTTAATAACAATTGGAAAATACTTTACCTTGCTGTAAGCGATAGAATCAAACATTTGATTTATTTCATTTGGAGTGTTCACTTCATCTTCTCTTGATGTGAGAGGGTGCGATGAAGTCAAAGCGTCAATCGCCATTACTCTATGGACATCATATAGCACAGTCAAGTCTTTCTGTAAGAGATAGAATATAATTGATCACTGTAGCAAACTGAATAGGAAAAAAATGTGTATTTGTGTTATTAGAATGAATTTGATCTGTGTCTTATGTTTATGGTTTACATCAAACTTAATTTATATGCAGATTTATGTTTAGATGGTCTTAAGCAGAAACATTTTTTTTGAATTTTCTCAACTTTCATTTTAATTTCCAATTCCTTCTTCGTCTTTCTTTTCCTCTCTCTTCCTGTTATTATTTTCGCTTTCCTTTATAGAACATATCTGAAATGTTGAATCTGAGGATACTGAGGTGAAAAATCCTTGGGTGTTCATAGTGAAATTCTCCTAACAGTATCATTTAAAGGAATCTTAAATTAACCCCTTAAGGACAGTGGACTAGATTACGAGTCTTGCGTTAGGGTTAGAAAGCAGAGTTGAGAGGTCCCAACGCTGCTTTTTAACGCCCGCTGGTATTACGATTCTTACAGGTACAGGTGTACCGCTCACTTTTTTGGCCAGACTCGGAAATACTGCAAATCCACTTACGTAAATTGTGTATCCTATTTTTTCAATGGGACTTGCATAGCGCCGGTATTACGAGTCTGACAAAAAGTGAGCGGTATACCCTCTCCTGTCAAGACTGGTACCGCATTTTAAAACTCTTAACTAAAGTGCTAAAAAGTACACAAACACCCATAAACTACTTATTAACCCTTAAACCGAGGCCCCCCATTTTGCAAACACTATAATAAATTTTTTAACCCCTAATCTGCCGAACCGGACATCGCCGCCACTATAATAAACATATTAACCCCTAAACCGCCGCACTCCCACGTCTCAAACATTAGTTAAAAATTATTAACCCCTAATCTGCCGTCCCTAACATCACCGCCACCTACCTACATTTATTTACCCCAAGTCTGCCGCCCCCAACATCGCCGCCACTATAATAAAGTTATTAACCCCTAAACCTAAGTCTAACCCTAACACCCCCTAACTTAAATATAATTAAAATAAATCTAAATAAAAATACTACAATTAACTAAATTATTCCTATTTAAAACTAAATACTTACCTATAAAATAAACCCTAAGCTAGCTACAATATAACTAATAGTTACATTGTAGCTAGCTTAGGGTTTATTTTTATTTTACAGGCAACTTTGTATTTATTTTAACTAGGTACAATAGTTATTAAATAGTTATTAACTATTTAATAACTACCTAGTTAAAATAAAGACACATTTACCTGTAAAATAAAACCTAACCTAAGTTACAATTACACATAAAACTACACTACAATTAAATTAATTACCTACATTAAATACAATTAATTACAATTAAATAAAATTATCTAAAGTACGAAACCCCCCCCACTAAATTACAGAAAATAATAAAATAATTACAAGATTTTAAAACTAATTACACCTACTCTAATCCCTCTAACAAAATAAAAAAGCCCCCCAAAATAAAAAAAGCCCCTACCCTACACTAAATTACAAATAGCCCTTAAAAGGGCCTTTTGCGGGGCATTGCCCCAAAGAAATCAGCTCTTTTACCTGTAAAAAAATTACAAATCCCCCCCAACATTAAAACCCACCACCCACACAACCAACCCTACTCTAAACCCCACCAAATACCCCCTTAAAAAACCTAACACTAAACCTAACACTAACCCCTTGAAGATCACCTTACCGGGAGATGTCTTCACCCAACCGGGCGGAAGTCCTCAACGAAGCCGGGAGAAGTCTTCATCCAACCGGGCAGAAGTGGTCCTCCAGACGGGCAGAAGTCTACATCCAGACGGCATCTTCAAAACATCCGACATGGAGCATCCTCTTCTTTCCACGGCTACGACTGAATGAAGGTTCCTTTAAATGACGTCATCCAAGATGGCGTCCCTTCAATTCCGATTGGCTGAAAGAATTCTATCAGCCAATCGGAATTAAGGTAGAAAAAATCCTATTGGCTGATACAAATCAGCCAATAGGATTGAGCTGGCATTCTATTGGCTGTTCCAATCAGCCAATAGAATGCCAGCTAAATCCTATTGGCTTATTCTAACAGCCAATCGGAATTGAAGGGACGCCATCTTGGATGACATCATTTAAAGGAATCTTTATTCGGTCGTAGCCGTGGAAAAAAGAGGATGCTCCGCGTCGGATGTCTTGAAGATGGACCCGCTCCGCGCCGGATGGATGAAGTTAGAAGATGCCATCTGGTTGAAGACTTCTGCCCGTCTGGAGGACCACTTCTGCCCGATTGGATGAAGACTTCTCCCGGCTTCGTTGAGGACTTCGGCCCGGTTGGGTGAAGACGTCTCCTGGTAAGGTGATCTTCAAGGGGTTAGTGTTAGGTTTTTTTAAGGGGGTATTGGGTGGGTTTTAGAGTAGGGTTGGTTGTGTGGGTGGTGGGTTTTAATGTGGGGGGGGATTTGTAATTTTTTTTTACAGGTAAAAGAGCTGATTACTTTTTGGCAATGCCCCGCAAAAGGCCCTTTTAAGGCCTATTTATAATTTAGTGTAGGGTAGGGCTTTTTTTAATTTTGAGGGGCTTTTTTATTTTGTTAGGGGGATTAGAGTAGGTGTAATTAGTTTAAAAATCTTGCAATTACTTTTAATTACTTTCTGTAATTTAGTGTTTGTTTTTTTTACAGAAAACTTGCCCAAAGTACCAGAGAATTTTTAGCATTTTTGCTATCACTCCATTTAAACAGAAATAGAGCCTTGTTTTATTTTTTTTAATTCACCTATCAACATTATATATATATATACACATCCCAATATATTCATCTAGGCCCATTTTGGTATATTTAATGCCACTGTTTTGCCACCATATATGATCATATTTTAAAAAAAATCTATCCTCCCACCCCCTGATCCCTACCTGATCCCTCGCAAACAGCTCTATGTCCTCCCTCACTCCCTCACTGGTACTTATCATCTTAGGTACTGGCAGAAAGGCTGCCAGTATGCAGTTTAGGCAAAAAAGCAACATTCACAGCACCAATTCTTATAAGGAAACATTTGCCTTTATTGTAGCATCATGGCACACAAAAGCAACAAGCAAAGTTTTGGGTTATTAATGATTAAAGGTGTAAAACCCAAAACGTTGCCTGTTGCTTTTGCGTGCCATGATGCTGCAATAAAGACAAGTGTTTCCTTATAAGAATTGGTGCTGTGGACATTGCTTTTTTGGATATTAAGGAGTGTTTGCAGTTGCCCCTATTTCACCTGCACCAGGTACAGTGTTGTATATCTATTGGATTCAAGTATGCAATTTAGGATGAGTATTTTAAAAATATATATATATTTTTTATTTCTGTAGGGTAGGGAACCCTCCTCACCCACCCAACCACCCACCTACCTCCCTGATCCCCCCAAAAAAGCTCTCTAACTCTTCCCCCTTTCATTAGGTGCTGTTGTCTTAGGTACTGGCAGCTATCAGTCAGTATTCAGTTTGTAGAGGTTTTTTAAATTTATTTTTTATTATTTTCTGTAGTGTAGCGATCCCCCCCCAACCGATTGTTTGGAGGACCCCCCTCCTTCACCCCTTTCCATAGTGTAGGGAACCCATTCCTCCTCTCCCTCACTAAACATTTATTATTCTGTAGCATAGGGAATCCTCCCTCCCCCCTTTGCAATGTACTGCCTTCCTGCCTCCTTCCATTCCTCCCACATCACCCACACCAGCACTGCAAGCTGTTACAAACAATGACACATAGCGCACGTGGTAGTGATGATCAGCTCTCACTTACCATATGAAGGCAGATGCTTTCTGCCTCTGGCTTCAGTCTTAGCTGTCAAAGCCATATTTTTTTATACAAAGGGGAACATTTACCATCACTTTAATTAAGCTCTATGGATTTTGATAGAAACTTTGTGAATACATTACTATAATAATATTAAGTATTCTAACCTTTTTACTATTCAACATGAAGTATGGGGTTTCCATTTCTCTGAATGAACCAGTGTGAGGGGGCTCCTTTATGAGAATGTATCGGAAGCAGGGTGGAGTTAGGAAAAAGAGACACTAAGTGGTGGATAGTTGTGTTGGAATACTCCTACACCTAACGTGGACACCAATTTGACAATTCCTTGTGGATTTGATGTGATATGTTGAATTGATTCATATATAAATAAGGGTCTGTAGCTTATAATTTCTTTCTTTAAATGTTCAATCACAGTAAACACTAAAAGAAACAGACTGTGTTAAAAAAACTGCAACAACTTACTGGTTTTCTTGCAAAATAAGAACAAATTTGTAGTGTAGACACTGCCTATAGTGACATAAGGAAGCTGACCTGCTGAGAACATAATTTGTGTTCTCCCTCTCCTGTCCTGAGCATGGGCAAGAAACTGACTTTCTGTTTCTCTAGCAATTACTGAACACTAAGCCATCCAACAAGTAATGGACCCCAAACAAATAATGTTAAAAAAAATCATTTTGAAATGATAAATAATACATTACAATTATTTATTTTAAGTACAGTAGTCTACTACGTAGTATTTTTTTGCTACAACAATGAAACAGACCCTTATAACCCTTTAACAATGGTACATTAAAACATAGTAAAAATAAATCATGATGATTAGAATAAACCAGTAAGATTAGATACTGTCATAGTTTACCTCACACAGCTTTTTTTCAAATGGCTCTTTAAAATAGCCCAGTCTATTTTTATTTTGGCTAGACTGGTTAATAACACAATTCCTCTGTTACGGTACCAACAGGATACCAAGGGTTAATACCAGGGAACAATGTCCTGCATACAGAATCAGCACTTCACAACCTCGATCAGTTTCCCTGCAAACATGAGACCAAGCTCCACATTTCAGGTTTAAAAAAGAATATATTTATTAAAGGCTGAATGCCTAGTATTTATACAGGTTTTGACCCCAGATGGGGGGGTTGAATATAACCCTGGCTTCAGGTTACAGAGGGCATTGGTTAAACAGTAAAGCAAACATATGAACAATGCATCAAACCTCTAAGAATTGTCTATTCACAGGTAAAACAGATTAACATATTAAGTACTCAGACAATCTGATGTTGGGCAGTCTAGTTAACATAATCACACAAAACCCAATCAGTTTACCTAGACAGACTCCTGAGACACAATCAGATCTTAAACATACATAGAATACATCTTATTACAGAATATAGGAACAGTTCTTATTAGCTATAAAGTCTTTAATGCCCACTTGGCTTATAGAGTCACAATTGCTCCCACAAGGGGCACTCACACCCTGTACCCATCCTGTATTTATGGATACAGGGTGACATAGACATAAGACAGAGTTATGAAAGTACATGGGGTGTCCAGCATATAAAATTCCATATTTCCATGCAGTCTCTGGGTATCCTTAAGCCCATGTACCTCCAGCCCAAAGAATGTTCCATATCAGGCCCTCCAATGTACAGTGGCGAGATTGGTTTTGTCACATCTCTCCCCTTTTCCAAACAGACTAACAGGGTATCTGACCTCCTGCCGGTCAGTGCCCTGGTTAGTCCAGCAACCCACCCATAAAACACAATTAGTAGTACAGCCCACCCACAATAAATGGTTACTACACCTGAGTACGGGGAAAACTTGTCCATGTCCAGGTGCCTCACCACAGCTGTGTGGGGGACTGGTACGCTGAATTGGTGGGTTGCGAGGTGGGCAGAGACCAGCTGTACTCTGCCCAGGTGCCAGCACTACCATGGAAGTAGCCTGGTGGGAGCCTGGTTGCTGGAGGGGGAGACCGACTGTCTCCCCTTTGGATACATAGCTGTGCTGCTGGAGGGGGAGACCAATCGTCTCCCCTTTGGCTAAACAGCCATGTTGCTGGGGGACAGGACCAACTGTCCCTACCCCTTGTAACGCAGCCTGCCGCTGGGGAATGGAGTCTGGGCTCCCAATTCCCTGTATATTCCTCTGCTGCTGGGGGACAGGACCAACTGTCTCTGCCCCCTGTAACTCAGCCTGCCACTGGGGAATGGAGTCTGGGCTCCCAATTCCCTGCAGGACCGGTGGAGAGACCTCGGTCCCATCTCCACCGGCCACCTGGGGTCCTTCCCAGTAAATCTCCACAATATCTTCCCAGCTGGATGGGTCTGGATCTGGGTCTTTCACCTTGCTGTCCTGCTGAGCCTTCCCAATGGAGTGGAAGAGATCTCGGTAGTCCTGCTCCAGTTCCCACTCCAGGGCTGCTAAGTGAGCCAGGTCTGGCTCTACCTCATGGGGGTCAGCCCAGTCAGAAAATGTCCTGAAGTCTGGTCTGCGCAGGGCTCCCAAAGTCAGGCTCTGCAAAGGACTCCCATAACAAGCCAGGACCATCAAACTCCTCTCCCTCTGGTTTGTCATGCTCAGCTGTCCAGGGTATATACTGTGCCATATACCACCAGAGCGCCTGGTAGGCATGTCAGTTTGCTGGGACAATCCATCTGTATTCCCGTTATGAGAGAGAATTCCTGTCCATACAAACAAGGGCTCAAATTCCTCAGTGCCCAGACCAGGGCCAAACAGTCCTTCAAAATCCCATCAGCTTCTTTACGAGTTTTCTGTACCTGCTCTTTATAGGTATCCACAATCCCTTCATACTGACATAGGGTGCCCTTGAGTTGCTGCACCTCACTATGAGCCAGCGTCAGCTTCTCCTCAAGTGTCGCTAAGTTTGTCTTTAAGGTTTCATGTCCCACTCTCAAGCTGGTGTTTTCTGCAGTCTGTCGGTGCAGCTTGTCTAGCAGAGATTCACGTTCTAAACGAGCTTTTTCCTCTGCGCTCCTCTTCTCCTTCATCAGCGCATTGTAACGGGACCTCCACATATCAATAGCGGATAGAGATTTACTGAGCTCAGCGTCCTGGGGCTTAGCAGCAGGTGGGTCAGTCTCTGCTGCACGGATCTGGGCACGGGTAGTCACAGAGTTAACATCAGCGGGACCCATAGGAGCGTAGGCAGAAACAAGGGGGGCCAAGTCATTTCCAAGAAGAACATCAGCAGGTAAGTCCTTCTTGACCCCCACATTCACAGGTCTAGCGCCCACTCCCCAATCCAAATGTACCCTGGCAACAGGTAGGCTGAACACATTGCCCCCTGCTACCCTCACAGCCACAGTGTCTCCAGTGTACTGTTTCTCAGACACCAAGTTCTTTTGAAGCAAGGTCATGGTAGCACCAGTATCCCGTAGACCACTGACCTTCTTCCCATTCACTTTAACCAGTTGCCGGTTATTCCGGTGGGCAGCTTGCACAAGGTCTGCCTCATGTAGGATGCTCCAGCATTCTTGCGCCTCTACGTAGCGGGCCGCAGGCTGAGGATTACGTGGGATTCCGCTGGCGGGTCTTCTCCAGGACTGCGCTTGGTTCGCTGCGTTTTGTGCCCTAGTTGCTTACATCTAAAGCACCGAATAGGTTGTGAGTAGCACCGCAAATTGAACAGGGCTCTCTGAGGGTAGTTCGTGGCCGGAGGCCGTGTGGTATAGCGGTGCGCCGGGGTTTGGTAACTGGCAGCTGCTGGGGTGACTGGGGGTCTGTACTCCACTCTAGCAGGGGGCTTAGTGGTAGCAGTGTCCAGTTTGCGGGCATCCGTATACTCATCTGCCAAGCGAGCCGCTTCCTGCAGGGTGGAGGGTTTACGGTCCCGAACCCACTCTCGAACTCCTGCGGGTAACTTGTCGAAGCAATGTTCCAACAGGAATAGCTGCAGCACCTCTTCCCCAGATATGGCTTGGCACCCCGCTATCCAGTGAGCTGCTGTGCGGTGCAACTTACATGCCCACTCAAGGTAGGAATCTCCAGCTAATTTAACAGTGTCTCTGAACCGCCTCCGGTATGCCTCCGGTGTAACCGCATACCTGGAGAGCAGAGCCTCTTTTACAGTATTATAATCCCTGACTTCCTCATCTGGAATGGCCTGAAAAGCCTCTCTGGCCCGGCCGGATAATTTTCCAGATAATATCGTGACCCAGTCCTCTGCGGGTACCTTGTGTAGTGCACATTGCCTCTCAAAATCCGCAAGATACCCATCAATCTCTCCTTCTGTTTCCAGGAAGTTTTTAAAAGCTGCAAAATTTACTTTTCTCTTTTCCATCTTAGTCAGTATTGTAATAATCCCCCTCTTCCTGAGGTTACTGGCTTGTGTAGTTGCTCTTCTGGGCGATAAGGTTCATTCCGTCGCTTGCCACCAATTGTTACGGTACCAACAGGATACCAAGGGTTAATACCATGGAACAATGTCCTGCATACAGAATCAGCACTTCACAACCTCGATCAGTTTCCCTGCAAACATGAGACCAAGCTCCACATTTCAGGTTTAAAAAAGAATATATTTATTAAAGGCTGAAAGCCTAGTATTTATACAGGTTTTGACCCCGGATGGGGGGGTTGAATATAACCCTGGCTTCAGGTTACAGAGGGCATTGGTTAAACAGTAAAGCAAACATATGAACAATGCATCAAACCTCTAAGAATTGTCTATTCACAGGTAAAACAGATTAACATATTAAGTACTCAGACAATCTGATGTTGGGCAGTCTAGTTAACATAATCACACAAAACCCAATCAGTTTACCTAGACAGACTCCTGAGACACAATCAGATCTTAAACATACATAGAATACATCTTATTACAGAATATAGGAACAGTTCTTATTAGCTATAAAGTCTTTTATGCCCACTTGGCTTATAGAGTCACAATTGCTCCCACAAGGGGCACTCACACCCTGTACCCATCCTGTATTTATGGATACAGGGTGACATAGACATAAGACAGAGTTATGAAAGTACATGGGGTGTCCAGCATATAAAATTCCATATTTCCATGCAGTCTCTGGGTATCCTTAAGCCCATGTACCTCCAGCCCAAAGAATGTTCCATATCAGGCCCTCCAATGTACAGTGGCGAGATTGGTTTTGTCACATCCTCTAAGCCCCTTACTTAGCCCCTTACTTACTTTGCTGCATTATAAACATTGAGAAAACAATTGTAAATAAGGGGGGATATTTCCCTCATAAATACCAATGCACAACCACACATGCCTGCATATTTACACTGTAAGTAAGACATTAATACATCTTCCAAATAATGTATACACATATATTTTGTAAAATAAAAAATCAATACATTAAAAGTACATAAAATCCCAATTTTATTTTTGTATTTAGATAGAGCTTGGGATTTTAAACAACTTTCTAATTTACTTATATGTTTTGTTCTCTTTGTATCCTTTGTTGAAAAGGTTACCTAGATAGACGTAGGAGCTGCTGATTAGTGGCGGCACATATATGCCTCATGTTATTAGCTCACCCACTGCATTCAGCTAACTCCCAGTAATGCATTGCTGCTTTTCCACAAAGGATACCTAGAGAATGAAGCAAATTATATAATAGAAGTAAACTGTAAAGTGGTTTAGCATTGTATTCTCTATCTTAATCATGAATTAAAATGTTTGGGTTTCATGTCCCACTCTCAAGCTGGTGTTTTCTGCAGTCTGTCGGTGCAGCTTGTCTAGCAGAGATTCACGTTCTAAACGAGCTTTTTCCTCTGCGCTCCTCTTCTCCTTCATCAGCGCATTGTAACGGGACCTCCACATATCAATAGCGGATAGAGATTTACTGAGCTCAGCGTCCTGGGGCTTAGCAGCAGGTGGGTCAGTCTCTGCTGCACGGATCTGGGCACGGGTAGTCACAGAGTTAACATCAGCGGGACCCATAGGAGCGTAGGCAGAAACAAGGGGGGCCAAGTCATTTCCAAGAAGAACATCAGCAGGTAAGTCCTTCTTGACCCCCACATTCACAGGTCTAGCGCCCACTCCCCAATCCAAATGTACCCTGGCAACAGGTAGGCTGAACACATTGCCCCCTGCTACCCTCACAGCCACAGTGTCTCCAGTGTACTGTTTCTCAGACACCAAGTTCTTTTGAAGCAAGGTCATGGTAGCACCAGTATCCCGTAGACCACTGACCTTCTTCCCATTCACTTTAACCAGTTGCCGGTTATTCCGGTGGGCAGCTTGCACAAGGTCTGCCTCATGTAGGATGCTCCAGCATTCTTGCGCCTCTACGTAGCGGGCCGCAGGCTGAGGATTACGTGGGATTCCGCTGGCGGGTCTTCTCCAGGACTGCGCTTGGTTCGCTGCGTTTTGTGCCCTAGTTGCTTACATCTAAAGCACCGAATAGGTTGTGAGTAGCACCGCAAATTGAACAGGGCTCTCTGAGGGTAGTTCGTGGCCGGAGGCCGTGTGGTATAGCGGTGCGCCGGGGTTTGGTAACTGGCAGCTGCTGGGGTGACTGGGGGTCTGTACTCCACTCTAGCAGGGGGCTTAGTGGTAGCAGTGTCCAGTTTGCGGGCATCCGTATACTCATCTGCCAAGCGAGCCGCTTCCTGCAGGGTGGAGGGTTTACGGTCCCGAACCCACTCTCGAACTCCTGCGGGTAACTTGTCGAAGCAATGTTCCAACAGGAATAGCTGCAGCACCTCTTCCCCAGATATGGCTTGGCACCCCGCTATCCAGTGAGCTGCTGTGCGGTGCAACTTACATGCCCACTCAAGGTAGGAATCTCCAGCTAATTTAACAGTGTCTCTGAACCGCCTCCGGTATGCCTCCGGTGTAACCGCATACCTGGAGAGCAGAGCCTCTTTTACAGTATTATAATCCCTGACTTCCTCATCTGGAATGGCCTGAAAAGCCTCTCTGGCCCGGCCGGATAATTTTCCAGATAATATCGTGACCCAGTCCTCTGCGGGTACCTTGTGTAGTGCACATTGCCTCTCAAAATCCGCAAGATACCCATCAATCTCTCCTTCTGTTTCCAGGAAGTTTTTAAAAGCTGCAAAATTTACTTTTCTCTTTTCCATCTTAGTCAGTATTGTAATAATCCCCCTCTTCCTGAGGTTACTGGCTTGTGTAGTTGCTCTTCTGGGCGATAAGGTTCATTCCATCGCTTGCCACCAATTGTTACGGTACCAACAGGATACCAAGGGTTAATACCATGGAACAATGTCCTGCATACAGAATCAGCACTTCACAACCTCGATCAGTTTCCCTGCAAACATGAGACCAAGCTCCACATTTCAGGTTTAAAAAAGAATATATTTATTAAAGGCTGAAAGCCTAGTATTTATACAGGTTTTGACCCCGGATGGGGGGGTTGAATATAACCCTGGCTTCAGGTTACAGAGGGCATTGGTTAAACAGTAAAGCAAACATATGAACAATGCATCAAACCTCTAAGAATTGTCTATTCACAGGTAAAACAGATTAACATATTAAGTACTCAGACAATCTGATGTTGGGCAGTCTAGTTAACATAATCACACAAAACCCAATCAGTTTACCTAGACAGACTCCTGAGACACAATCAGATCTTAAACATACATAGAATACATCTTATTACAGAATATAGGAACAGTTCTTATTAGCTATAAAGTCTTTTATGCCCACTTGGCTTATAGAGTCACAATTGCTCCCACAAGGGGCACTCACACCCTGTACCCATCCTGTATTTATGGATACAGGGTGACATAGACATAAGACAGAGTTATGAAA
This sequence comes from Bombina bombina, assembly GCF_027579735.1. Classification (NCBI taxonomy): domain Eukaryota; kingdom Metazoa; phylum Chordata; class Amphibia; order Anura; family Bombinatoridae; genus Bombina; species Bombina bombina. The sequence goes on from NC_069504.1 coordinate 648,238,618, forward strand.
GTACATGGGGTGTCCAGCATATAAAATTCCATATTTCCATGCAGTCTCTGGGTATCCTTAAGCCCATGTACCTCCAGCCCAAAGAATGTTCCATATCAGGCCCTCCAATGTACAGTGGCGAGATTGGTTTTGTCACATCCTCTAAGCCCCTTACTTAGCCCCTTACTTACTTTGCTGCATTATAAACATTGAGAAAACAATTGTAAATAAGGGGGGATATTTCCCTCATAAATACCAATGCACAACCACACATGCCTGCATATTTACACTGTAAGTAAGACATTAATACATCTTCCAAATAATGTATACACATATATTTTGTAAAATAAAAAATCAATACATTAAAAGTACATAAAATCCCAATTTTATTTTTGTATTTAGATAGAGCTTGGGATTTTAAACAACTTTCTAATTTACTTATATGTTTTGTTCTCTTTGTATCCTTTGTTGAAAAGGTTACCTAGATAGACGTAGGAGCTGCTGATTAGTGGCGGCACATATATGCCTCATGTTATTAGCTCACCCACTGCATTCAGCTAACTCCCAGTAATGCATTGCTGCTTTTCCACAAAGGATACCTAGAGAATGAAGCAAATTATATAATAGAAGTAAACTGTAAAGTGGTTTAGCATTGTATTCTCTATCTTAATCATGAATTAAAATGTTTGGGTTTTATGTCCCTTTAAATAGAATATAATAAGGGGGCGGAGCCAACTGCCAAAGCTAACGGATGTGTTCCATGTGAGCTCCTTCAGCTAAACTTCGCTAAAAGGGGTTATTTTATAGCTTTCTACTATAAACTGCAACTCTAAAACTCAAGACCCTAAACTATCTATTGGGACACTGAAGGTAAAAAGAGATTTGCTCTGTAACTATCGTTCTAACGAACAGTTTTGTCAGCTGGTGAGCGACCTACTCATATCACCATAAGTATATCTCTATTGATGATATATAGCATCTAATCTTTGGAGCCATACTAAAGAACATTTTACTTCTCCCGGAGAAACCGGATCAAATAACTGACTACATCGTTACGGAGACCGTAGCTAGCAATGGAGGAATCCTATAGTGAAATTAAAATTGCGCTGGAAAAATTTGAAGCGGCATATTGCAGCAAAATGGAGGACTTGCTTGTTTCTTTGCGCTCAGAGTTTGACTAACCAGTTTGCTCTCCTCCGGACCCGGAGCTTTGTCTGGTGAGTACTGGTCTGATTGGTGACGTGTGCTCCTTGGAAGAGCCATTGCCTCATGCCATAGATTGCCTTCTTGCCTTGTCGCTCAACTTGAATCCATGTACTGCTCAGTCTTGGGAGTCGCCATACACTTACTCACCTGCAGCACCATGCTCTCTCGGGGATGAGATGAGCAGTAGACCTCAGTCCTGCAACCCTAATTGTTACTGGATGTGGCCTATGGGGGGGGGGTGCCGACCCCTCTTTTGAACTCCCAGTTATGCTCCACCGATCCGAGACTATAGGACTAAGCACAGTGCTATTGAAGCAATGGTGGCATGACTATCTCCCTGAATGGGTTTACTTTGGTCATACAGAACTTTGCTACATGCAGTTTCAAGATAAGTTCTCATGTAAGACTCTCTATGCCCACAGGAACGTGATGGGACACCATATATACAGACATGACATAGGATAGAGTAGTTTGTTTTATTGAGGCCATTGTTGCATGCCTATCTCACCCAATCCTCATCTTCCCTTATTTTATTGCAATCAAAGGTTAAGACTAGATGAGACTTCCCCAATACACAACTACAATGTCTCTTTTTCTTTTCTAGTTTGAGTTTCTGTACTATTATTTGTCTATTTAGCTGACTTGGAGCGTATATGTCTTCATCTCTCAATAATCCTTACCTAGCTGTGCCACATTTGCTAAGATGGTGCATGATTTGAAATATTTGTAATTACATTCTTTATAGAGCTACACTGTCAACACATACAAGCTTTCTAGTGAGTATTTCGCTCTATATATATACTATCTTGGTGTACCTGGGTTCGTTTTTTTATTTTTTTTAGCCTACTCTAGCATTATAGGTATTAACCTGTTTTCTGTTATTATTTGTGTTTCTGCGCATTTGTTTATATTTCATATTTCGCATGGTTATATCAAATCTATAGATATATAAGAGCAATACATAATGTAATTTACCTTAATTATTGTTATATATTTTATGTTTAATTGATAGCTTCATATAAGCTTGTTAGTAAGTGATACATCAGTATGCACTTTTGTCAGAAGGTTAGTGCCCGCACAAGGGAACTCAAATATAGAATCACTAAACATCGATCCACATAGACTTGGTATTGGCTTATTTATAGCACAATATTTTATTATTGTCCAGAAATGAGCAGTGCCTGTAGTTGTTGCTGGCGCTCATATTACTTGTTTCACCCAAGATAAATCTAGTTTGACCTGTTAGTTGCCTTGCGGCGTAACTTAGCAGCCTATCATTATTCAGCTTTCAGGAAGTGTTACGTCGGATTTTAGTAGACCACCTAGGCAGACTACCTACAATTGGGACGGGTATGTATGATGGTTTAGGAATCTTATCTAACTGAGTATGTCTTGTTAAAACTAAACCACACCTTTATGCACTACATATTCTATTCTCCAATAATACTATATTGGCTATATAAACGGGGAATACATATTGTTGCATTTTAGTATATATTAACCTAGGTACCTAGGTTAATACCTCCACCCCCCTTTTCACTATGGTCTAACCATGACCAACATCATATGACTTTTACATTAGAAGGTTGTTTTAGAGTTTTACCCCAGTGGATGTGGGGACTATCTTCGATCCATTTTAATTATAAAGCCCACATGTGGCAGCTCACCTGACTACCATACCTTTTAACTTTCATGACTAGTGACCAGACCACCCAATTAGTCAGCCAGTTAAGCTATTTCATTGTAAAATAGAGGTTTCAGAAGCCTATTTGGTGTTATCCATTGTTGTGTTTATCTTTTTTCCTTATAAATGTCATTGTACCAAAATCAATGCTAAATGTTCCCTTGACGCTACAAGGTGATCATTGTATGTTGTTTATATCGCAAAACCTCAATAAAAAATTATATAAAAAAAAAAATAGAACATAATATGATTATAACATAGTAAAAGAAACCAGTTATACAGGTGCCATTACAATTGATTTTATCACGTTGCAGACCAGAGAGTTATTTTTGTTACTATGTTTTAATGTAAAAATAATTACATTTCATATCTTCACAGTTAACAATGCAGGAGTTCTACTGCAATTAGAACTGATACATTTGTGTGATGGTGCAATATAGTAAGACTCAGATCCCAGAAAACTGACAACATTCTACAAATCCTTACCAGAAGCAAAATAACTGATAAAGATACAGGCCTCTGGCCAATCCCACTATAAGTGACCAGCCCTCCATTAGAAAAGTTTGGGTGCAAAATGTATCTTGTTTTAGCCTACAGAAATTTTAAAGGGACAACAATCTCAGACAAGCAACTGATATAAGTTTATTGTATTCAGAGCAGATGCAGAACCCTTTGAAATTGGCTGGGCTTTCTTTTTTTCCATCCCCACTGAGAGGGGGGTTGTTTTTTTCAGCTGCCTCTTGTTTGCCTAGCTTTTCTATAGCTAATACTTCAGTATTCAAATGTTCGATATAGGTTGATATTTAAATAGGCAAAAACATCTATTTTAAAGAACAAAATAAAGTTAAAGGTGCTACATGTCAACAATGTAATACACTCCAGTTGTTAAAATGCATCATTGGGAAGACTGCAGAGAAATGTTGTTATTACAAAGTGTTATCTGTCCCTTTATGTATGCATGCAAACGTTAGTGATAATCACCTACTGTAAATAGTTCTCTAAATAGCCCTGGATATCATGTACCACTTACAGGTAGTGTAAAAAGCTAGATTATGTAAGAAATAAATGTAACAAGACCTACTATGTTCCAAGTGGGTTCCGCGTAGTCAGCTCCCAAGTATTCTACATAGGAAGCAAACCCTTCATTCAGCCAGAGGTCATTCCACCACCTTATAGTCACAAGGTTTCCAAACCACTAATAAAACAGGGAAAATAAAGACGTAAAATAACATTGTCATAATTTCTTGTAAAAAATTTTTTTATACTGTTTAACAATAAAATAATATGTTCTTTTTTTAAAATGTTATTTTATTCTTGAAATAATCTACACAATAGTTTAAGTATTATTATTACAGCTGCAGAGCAACATGTGCCATAACAATACCAGTGTTCTATCAGATTCTACTCCTTTCTCAGAATCTGATCCCTCTCACTGCGCATGCTCTGTAAGATGTAATCGCACTCCACATATGTTAAATAGGAATGTGTGGAATGCGATTATGTCAATCAGCAACATGCGCACTCAGAGGAAGCAGACTCTGACAAAGAAGTTGTGGCGGATCTTGCTGCTGCTACGCATGCACTGCGGAAATTTAATACTGTCACACAAATTAAAAGTGCATATTATATACAGTATATATAGCAAAGTTCAATCACTTCTCACGGTGATGAAAAATACAATGATGAAAGTGTATCGTTGCATATTTCATCACCGTGAGAAGTGATTGAACTTTGCCCTGTGTGTATATATATATATATATATATATATATATATATATATATATATATAAATAATATACACTTTTAATTTGTGTGACAGTATTACATTTCAACAGCGCATGCGTAGAGGCAGCAAGATCCAACACAACTTCCTTGTCAGAATCTGCTCCCTCTGAGTGCGCATGTTGCTGACTGACATAATCGCATTCCACACATTCCTATTTAACAAATCTGGAGTGCAATAACGTCATACAGAGCATGCACAGTCAATGGGTGCAGATTCTGACAAAGGAGCAGAATCTGATAGAACCCCGGCACACTGTGTAAATTATAAGCTATGCATAGTTTTGTAATGTATATTCACCTGTGTCTACAACAGGCAGAGAGCCTTGCAAAACAAATAGAATAACATAAGATTTACAAAGTGTCTAAATTTGTTTTAAATGTGAGTTAAATTGACATGAAACACAACATTTTCTTTCATGATTCAGATAGAGCATACAATATAATTGTAAACAACTATCCAATTTACTTTTATTATCAAGTTTGCTTTAGTCTCTTGGTATCCTTGTTTGAAAAGCATACATAGACAGGCTCAGGATTAGCAATGTATTACTTGGAGTTATCTGCTGATTGGTGGCTGCATATATGTGCCTCTTCTCATTGGCTCACCCCAATGTGTTCAGCTAGATGCCAGAAGTGCAATGCTGCTCCTTTAATGAAGGATAACAAGATTATGACGCAAATTTGATAATAGAAGTAAATTGTATGCTCTATTTGAATCATAAAAAAATGTTGCGTTTCATGTCCATTTAACATTAAAAACAAATGTAACTAATCTTATGTTATCCTACATGTTGTGCAAAGCTCTCGGCCTGTTACAGACACAGGTGAATATATAGCTTGCATTACAAAACTATGTATAGCTTATAAATGACACAGTGTGCCGGCATTGTTCTGACACATGTTGCTCTACAGATGTAATAATAATACGTCAACTAAATAGTGTGTAAAATTGTATGCACTATCTCAGCCACAAAAGAAAAACAAATGGGCTTTCATGCCCCTTTAAGATATAATGATACCATTTACCATATGGGCAAGTTCATGGGCTATCACTGTGACCACTCTCTCCTTGTTGCCAATGGATGATACAGCAGGATCATAAAGCAGTGCAGTTTCCCTGTATGTCACCAGACCCCAGTTCTCCATAGCGCCCGCACTGAAGTCTGGTAGCGCTATCTGATCTGGAGAAGAAATTCAAAGTAGCAAAAACAAATTTTAAAAATAACTCTGGATAAATATTTTAAAAGAAGAATCACATAATTTGGGTTTTTAAAGCAACTAATGTGCATTTTAAGCACTCTAGAAATTTTAGAAGCTCTATTAAATTGAATAAAATTTGGACTAATACATTTAGGATCAAATATCCAGTGCAAATCATTAGAATATTTATGCTGATTTCAAATAACTATTATGTGCATTGAAAACAATTATACATACACACCTGATTTTGGCAGTGGATATGGGGTTCTATAATATTTCTCAAAGAATTCCAGAATTGGCCTTGTGACATTTAGAGCATACTGCCCTTGTTCATTAATAATCTTTTTGCGTCCCCAGATCTGAACCTGAACCTGCAAAAAATAATTTCCAGAAATACAAAAATCATAACTAGATAAAGTATCATATACAGTATCTGCATCATTTGCTCTGCATTCATTGCCTAATCAATCGGGCGCAGTTTCTCTTTATATTTTAGACCAAGTTTTAATTTTCTTCTAATTTATAATTTAATGGGGTTTATTTGCACAATTAGAAACAGCTTACCTGACTGCCATTCCCAGGAGCTTCAACAAAGCTAAAGTCAGAAACTATAAAAGCCAAGAGATATGTGGACATCTTTGGCGTTTCTGCAAAAACTGTAATATTCCATTCACCGTGAACTGTACTACCTGTAAAAAAGTAAATATCCATTTTAGAGTGCTTTAGGGTTCTTTCCAAATAAAAGAATAAGGGATAATCCAGTCTGCCTGCTCAGATGTGTTATACACTAGCAATATTAAATAATGAAATTAAATGATCAAATCAATAAATTGCTCTATGAAATATTAGTGCACATTGCTCTGTCTATTATATGCTCATTATGTTCATGTTAATGACATCTGGTGGTTTCATGTTGCAATTACAGCTTAGTTCCTCTCAAGAATAAAACAGGAAGTGTTAATAAAGTTTGTTAATAGAAAGTTTACTTTCAGTTTCTCAGCAGCCATCTTAGCTTCAAGAAGCATGGAAATCAGCTCTTAATATTTTCCTCTAAACATACATATGCCTGTAAGTTATTGTTTGCTAAGAGTTCATTCTACATTTGAATTGCATTGCTATTTGCTGTAAGGATTAAATGTAAGCTCTCTGTGTTAGAAACATGTATTATTGTATGTATTGCAAGCACCACGTGTAACTACATATTGTAATTTCAACTTTTCTTATTGTATTGCAGTTTTACAAAATAACTATTCAGAAGTAAAATCAGTTTGGAATAAACACAAAGCTATTTCTGTCTGGTTTGTTAACTAGCTGTCTAGTTATCAGTTAATGAGGACAGTACAGTAAAAAGGCAGGCTATATCAGGGGAAGATACAGAGCTGCATTGTAAAGTAAAATGCATGCTATATTAAGGGAAGATATAGGAGCTGCATTTAAAAGTGAGAAGCAATAACAAGCAAGATACAAAGGCTGCATTTTAAAGTAAAAAGCAGTAAATAACAAGCAAACATACAAGACCTGCAATTTAAAGTGAAAGGCAGTAAAAATAATTTGCACAAGAACTGCATTTAAAATATTGTGCTACTTTAACCTGATCACTATGAACCAAGATAAGAGTGTTGATATGATGCAGCAAACTTTAGAGACCAGATCCTATGCCTCTGGCTCTAAATATTCAATGCGCTCCAGCAGATCATCAGCCAGTTCTGCAGGACTCAGAGCCCGTGCTAAAGAGCAAGCAGACCAGGCACAAATTTCTTATGCTGAAAAAGAAGCAGACGTGATAAAGCAGAAAGCAGCACTAGAAGCTGAAACAGCGCAACGCAAGGCAGAGTTTGAAGCTAAAATGCATGTGCTAAAGATTCAAAGGGCAGCAGTTGCAGCATCTGCAGAAGCAGAAGTCTATGAAGCAGCAGCTGAACTAGAAGAGGAACCACTCCAAGATTTTTCAGAAATAACTACCCATGATTCAGTACAAAGGACTTGTGAATATGTACAGAACCATGCTCTGGACCGAGATAAAACAGAGCATGCTCCTATCCAACCTATGTCCAGCATAATGCCACAGTTTCCTGACTCAACATATTTACAATCTACTCCAAGTATGCCTGACTTGCACCCTCCTTCCCAGACTGACACTGCAAATGTCTCTACACCAAGAGTGCGCTTCCAAGAAAGCAGAGGTTATGCTGATCCACAATATCCATCACATTATATGGACTCTCACATATCCCCTCTCAGAAATAGCACATTAGGAACTTCAGAGACTACTGACCTAGCAAAGCACCTGATTCGTCGAGAGTTAGTGAGTACAGGGCTTCTAGCATTTGATGATCGACCAGAGAACTACTGTGCATGGAAGACATCATTCCAAGGTGTCACCAGAGATCTTAATCTTACAGCCAGAGAAGAGCTAGATCTTTTGACTAAGTGGCTTGGATCAGAGTCATCCCAACAGTCTAAGAGAATCAGGTCAGTGCATGTTCATAACCCGGTTGATAGAGTTAAAATGGTATGGCAGAGACTAGAAGAATGTTATGGCAGCCCTGAAGCTATTGAGAATGCACTGTTAAAGAAGCTATAAAACTTCCCCAAAATCTCAAACAAAGACAACATAAAGTTAAGAGAACTTGGGGACATGTTGTTGGAGGTGAATGCAGCTAAGACAGGAGGCTTTTTGCCAGGACTCGCATACCTAGACACAGCTCGTGGCATCAGAGCAATTATTGAAAAACTGCCATATAGCCTGCAAGAAAAGTGGATTTTTCAAGGTTCCAAGTACAAAGAAGACCATCATGTCTCCTTTCCACCATTCAGTTTCTTCACCAGAATTATTGTCAACCAAGCAAAGACCAGAAATGATCCAAGCTTCATATTCTCAACATGCAGAAGCCAATTTCCAGTAAGTGCAGAGAAGTCAGGAACAAGGTATAGCAACAGACCAACGGTGTCAGTAAGAAAGACAGAAGTGTCAGCTACTAATGCAACTCCACAAGTGAAAAGCCCTTCGTGGAAATCCATGGAATCAGACAGTCCATGTCCAATTCATAATAAACCACACCCACTGTCAAAGTGTTGTGGGTTCAGAAGCAAGCACATTGATGAACGTAAAGCTTACCTGAAGGAGAATTCTATCTGCTTTAGATGCTGTGCATCCACCAGACACATTGCCAAAGACTGCAAAAATAACATAAGATGCAGAGAATGCAACAGTGATAAGCATACTTCAGCTTTGCATCCAGGTCCAGCTCCCTGGGCATTAGGGACTCCTTTACCAAAGGGAGAGCAAGGCAGGGAGCAAGAGGAAGCTACTCCACCCACTATTGTATCCAAGTGTACAGAGGTATGCAGGAAAGGGACAAGGCCCAGATCATTTTCCAAGATTTGTTTAGTGACTGTATATCCCTCTAATAAACCTGACTGTTCTGTAAAGATGTATGCAGTGTTAGATGATCAAAGTAACCGTTCTTTAGCCAAATCAGAGTTTTTTGATGTGTTTAACATTAGTGGTGAAACATTTTCCTACACTCTAAGAACATGCTCAGGCATTACAGAGAAAACAGGGCGTAGGGTATCCAACTTCACTGTTCAGTCTATTGATGGGAAAACACACATAAAACTCCCCACACTCATTGAATGTGACATGATACCTGATGACAGGTCAGAAATTCCAACAGCTGAGATTACACAGCATTTCCCTCATCTGAAATCCTTAACAGACAAGATCCCAGCACTTGACCCTAACGCACAAATACTTCTCTTGTTAGGAAGAGACATTCTGAAGGTGCACAAAGTATGTGAGCAGATTAATGGGCCTCACAACAGTCCTTATGCACAACATTTAGACTTAGGTTGGGTCATAGTTGGGGAAGTATGCTTAGGAGGCGCTCATAGACAAGCAGATGTGAACTCTTTCAAGACAAATGTGTTGCCTAGTGGGCGCACTTCTCTGTTCAGCCCATGCACTAGCTATATACAGGTAAAAGAGACCTTTAATGCTTGTAAACAACAGTCATACACCCCCTCATTGTGTTATTTAGGAACTGCAACTCACAACGTGGACAGTTTAGATGATAATGTGTTTGTTACTACTCCAAACGATGACAAACCTGCTATGTCTATTCAAGATGGTATGTTCCTTAATGTAGTAGAAAAAGAGATGTTTATTGATGAAGCGAATTACTGGGTAGCACCCCTACCATTTCGCTCACCTCGTCTTAGACTACCAAACAACATAGAGCAAGCCCAGAAAAGACTCCTTGCTCTACAGCGTTCCTTTGTGAAAAAACCTGAAATGAAAGAACATTTTGTTAACTTTATGCAAAAGATCTTTGACCATGACCAAGCAGAACCTGTCCCACCATTGGAACCAGGTGAGGAGTGTTGGTACCTACCAATCTTTGGTGTCTATCACCCCCAGAAGCCAGGACAGATCAGAGTAGTTTTTGATTCAAGTGCTCAGTTTGAAGGCATCTCACTGAATGACACACTCCAAAAATAATGATATAGCTGCTCCACCATCTGTATTAAAACATCATTATTTTATTTTGCCACTTAAAACAGACAACGTTTCGGACCCATGTCCTTATTCATGTCTAACATACAACTCTAAAAACAAACCTTATAAAGGCTGCGGCTCCACCCACCACACCTGTTCTCACCTGTGTTCAATTAATACAAACTTTTTTGTTTTGCTTAATGCCATCTAGTGGTCATTATTTACATCTCTAATTACATTTATCATAGTTTTTCAACAAAGGACATAAAGAGTACAAAAACTTTTTTCCATTATTGTTAATCATACATCAAGTTAATCTACGCAGTACAAAAAATAATTGAATATACACTTATTGTCATTAGTTATTGTATTGCAATGTATTATTTTAAAAAAATAACATACAAAACATAAAAAAGGGGATTTTTTCTTTTCTTAATTCTTTTTCAACATTGCTAATTCAAATATCTTTTGAAGAAAAGCCAATTTTAATTGTTGCCCTTCCAATTAGATCTTATTAAATGGTCATCTTGAAAAAAGAATACTTTTTGGAGCTCTTAAACAATTACCAAGAACGTCCTTCAACAAAGGATAAAAACCAAAAAGGTCAACCTAAAAAAATTCTTTTTTTATAAAATTTATGCCAGTTCTTAAATCTTTTTACATGTTCAGCATTAAATTTAAAAAGGTATTAACTAAATGAATTTAAATTCCAATCTATCCAAAAAAAGACTTTCAACAAAAGATATAAAAAGATAGTCCCCCCATGGCTGCCTTTAAAAGGGGCAAGAACCTTAAAGACACATTGGTTAAAGCTGATGTGGGCCCAAGGGGTAGAATTACCCAGGGACACATTGGGCATAAAAACTTGGGATGTTTTCCATGCCTTAATTGTCAAAACTGCAATAGTATCATTAAAGGCCCCATTTTTACCCATCCCTCGTCGGGTAAGAAATATAAACTTAAGGATTACTATACTTGTAACTCTAAGTTCGTGGTGTATCTAATTAAGTGCCCATGTGGTATAGGGTATGTGGGCTAGACCACCAAGATGGTACGGGAGCGTATTAACCAACACAAAAGTAATATCAGGACAGGAAAATTGGATGCTCCTGTATCCCACCATTTTATAACTGCTGGACACCAGATTAATCAGCTTAGATTCCAGGTGTTAGAACAAATTAGTCTTCCTAGGAGGGGTGGTAATAGGGTTAGGTTGTTAAAATATAGAGAGTTATACTGGATTCATGAACTGGGGACTATGATACCCAATGGGATGAATAGGGAAATGGATTGGAGTGTATGTCAGTAAATATGGATGATTAGGTACTTGATAGTAGTTTAACTGGCAGGTTTTTCTAAAAAAAATTTTGGGTTTAAAACTTCAGGGATACGGATAGTTACATTTACTCAGTTCTTTTGATATCTTTTGTTGAAAGTCTTTTTTTGGATAGATTGGAATTTAAATTCATTTAGTTAATACCTTTTTAAATTTAATTCTTAACATGTAAAAAGATTTAAGAACTGGCATAAATTTTATAAAAAAAGAATTTTTTTAGGTTGACCTTTTTGTTTTTTATCCTTTGTTGAAGGACGTTCTTGGTAATTGTTTAAGAGCTCCAAAAAGTATTCTTTTTTCAAGATGACCATTTAATAAGATCTAATTGGAAGGGCAACAATTAAAATTGGCTTTTCTTCAAAAGATATTTGAATTAGCAATGTTGAAAAAGAATTAAGAAAAGAAAAAATCCCCCTTTTTATGTTTTGTATGTTATTTTTTGAAAATAATACATTGCAATACAATAACTAATGACAATAAGTGTATATTCAATTATTTTTTGTACTGCGTAGATTAACTTGATGTATGATTAACAATAATGGAAAAAAGTTTTTGTACTCTTTATGTCCTTTGTTGAAAAACTATGATAAATGTAATTAGAGATGTAAATAATGACCACTAGATGGCATTAAGCAAAACAAAAAAGTTTGTATTAATTGAACACAGGTGAGAACAGGTGTGGTGGGTGGAGCCGCAGCCTTTATAAGGTTTGTTTTTAGAGTTGTATGTTAGACATGAATAAGGACATGGGTCCGAAACGTTGTCTGTTTTAAGTGGCACAATAAAATAATGATGTTTTAATACAGATGGTGGTGCATCTATATCATTATTTTTGGACTGACTTCTTGGGACCTTGGTGCAGGTCCAATAGTTGGCACACCTGCAAACAAGCTGATTTATACCCTTGGTGCTTGTGCAATTCTTTGCTTTCTACTGAATGACACACTCCTCAGTGGGCCTGATTTAAATAATACACTACTAGGTGTCCTTTTACGTTTCCGCAAAGAGCAAGTTGCAATTACCACTGATGTATAACAAATGTTTTACTGTTTCATGGTTAGAGAAGATCACCGTAACTATTTGAGATTTCTTTGGTTTTGTGACAATGACCTTAACAAAGAAATTACAGAGTTCAGGATGAAGGTACATGTCTTTGGGAACAGCCCTTCCCCAGCCCTAGCCATTTATGGTCTAAGACAAATAGCAAAGCAAGGAAAGAGTGAGTATGGTGAAGATGTAGAACAGTTTATCTTGAGGAATTTCTATGTAGATGATGGACTCGCATCTGTGCCGACTGAAGCTGAAGCAGTCAGTCTCCTGCAGAGAGCTAAGGACATGCTTGCAGGATCAAATCTCAAGCTACACAAAGTGGCATCCAACAGAAGTCCAGTAATGGAAGCATTTCCTACAGATGACAGAGCTAAAGATCTAAAGGACCTTGTTTTAGGTGTCGATACTCTACACCTCCAAAGGAGCTTAGGAGTAAGTTGGAACTTACAGACCGACAGTTTCACTTTTCAAGTGTCTAAAGAGGTAAAACCTTTCACACGGAGAGGTATCCTGGCTACAGTAAACAGTCTTTATGACCCACTTGGGTTTGCATCTCCAATCACTATGCAAGGTAAATCTTTAGTCAGAGAACTCTCAACAGACCAATGTGACTGGGATTCCCCACTCTTACCAGATAGAGAAGCTCAATGGAGAGCATGGACAGAAGACTTGATCCATCTTGAAGATCTCAGTATTCCCAGACCCTATGTTCCAGTGTCACTATCATCCACAGTAAGAAAGGAGGTATGTGTTTTTTCTGATGCTTCTACTGTAGCGATAGCAGCTGTGGCATATTTTAGAGTCATAGACAGTAGCGGTCAATGTCATGTAGGCTTTATTATGGGCAAATCTAAACTAGCTCCAAGACCAGCCCATACAGTGCCACGTCTAGAATTATGTGCAGCTGTTTTGTCAGTTGAGCTAGCTGAACTTATTACTGAAGAAATGGACATTGAACTTTATGCAGTTAAATATTACACTGATAGCAAAATTGTGTTAGGTTATATTCACAATACATGTAGGAGATTTCATGTATATGTCTCAAACAGAATAATTCGTATTAGAAAATCTACTAATCCAGATCAGTGGCATTATATTAACACCAGTCAGAATCCAGCAGATCATGGTACTAGACCAATTCAGGCAGCTCACTAGAGCAATCTGAAGCTGAAGTATTTTACCTCATTGAACCAGATTCTGACAGTGAGATCAGACCTGAAGTGACAGCTTTAATAACTGAAGTGTATGAATGCCAGTTAGACTCACATAGATTTCTCAGATTCTCAAAGTGGAAGTCCCTTGTGAGAGGTATAGCAACACTTATTCACAGCAGCACTCAAAAGGAGTCGTGTACAGGCTGGCATTGCTGCAAAGGGTTATGCCATTCATTAGATTTCTTGGAAGCTGAAACAGTGACTATCAAATGTATCCAAACATGGAAATATAGAAAATGGAAAGAGAAACAAAACGTTCAAGAAGAAGATCTTGTATTGTTGAAAGACTCTCAAGTAAAGCGCAATGGATGGACAATGAGTCTTATTGTAAAAGCCATTCCTAGTGGTGATGGTAGAGGTCAAAATCATTAAACAAGGGACTGCTAAAGTATGCCTCAGACCTGTGTCAGATTTGATTGTTCTTTTTCAAAGTAAAAAGTTATGTGGTTGAATTTAATAATAATTTATAGATCATGTAATAGTGGTATATGTTTATACCAGGCGGGGAGTGTTCTGTCTATTATATGCTCATTATGTTCATGTTAATGACATCTGGTGGTTTCATGTTGCAATTACAGCTTAGTTCCTCTCAAGAATAAAACAGGAAGTGTTAATAAAGTTTGTTAATAGAAAGTTTACTTTCAGTTTCTCAGCAGCCATCTTAGCTTCAAGAAGCATGGAAATCAGCTCTTAATATTTGCCTCTAAACATATATATGCCTGTAAGTTATTGTTTGCTAAGAGTTCATTGTACATTTGAATTGTATTGCTATTTGCTGTAAGGATTAAATGTAAGCTCTCTGTGTTAGAAACATGTATTATTGTATGTATTGCAAGCACCACGTGTAACTACATATTGTAATTTCAACTTTTCTTTTTGTATTGCAGTTTTACAAAATAACTATTCAGAAGTAAAATCAGTTTGGAATAAACACAAAGCTATTTCTGTCTGGTTTGTTAACTAGCTGTCTAGTTATCAGTTAATGAGGACAGTACACACATATTATACAATGTAAATTGGACACCCACCATTGTGCAGTATCTTCTTGGATTAGTCTTAACCCTTTTTAAAATAATTTAGAGCATCTAATCCAAATATTTTTCCTGTTTTCTTGTGTTACAAAATATTGTTATAGAAGTTTATATTTAATTTTCTTAGGAAATACCAAGATTTGCAGATTTTTTTTTTTTTTTAATAAAACCAAAGTCTCTGATGGACATTGATTGGCAGAATACACTACTGACACATATTACATATAATATGTTTGTTTATCTTACTTTAAAGCAACATTGAATAAAACAATGATCTTGAACATGAAAGAGTAATAAGTAAACATAATTATATATTTTTCATGAAAAAGGTTAATTTAATGCTGTCTAAATGGGGTTTGAAATGAACAGGAAGTGTGGGTATGAACATACTCTTAGGTACAGGCTCTATTTATGGCCATACCTACACAAAAACAAAAAAGTAATTTTATTCAGGGCAGAAGCATTTTAAAAAAAAAAAAATTAAAATGCCCTTCTTTTAATGGGACATAAAACCCATTTTTTTTCTTTCATGATTCAGATGGAGCATACATTTTTAAACAACTTTCAAATGTACTACTATCTAGTAGTATATTTGCTTTGTTCTTTTGGTATCCTTTGTTGAAAAGCATACTAGGTAGGCTCAGGAGCTGGGAGCTAATTGCTCATTGGTGGCTGCACATATAGGCCTCTTGTGATTGATTTGGCAATGTGTTTAGCTAGCTCCCAGTAGTGCATCGTTGCCTCTTCAAGAAAGAATACCAAGTAAATTAAAGAAAATTGCTAATTAAAGTAAAATGTATATGTTCTTTATGAAACATGAAAGAAAAATGTGGGTTTTATGTCCCTTTAAATACCACAAAAAAGTTATGTAATATCAATTTATACTGAGAGCATAATCCCAAACAAGGATCAAATGACAGAGAAATCTGTTCTTTGGTAGACGGTAATCTAGTTGATTATTTTCAGTATCTTAATGTTATTTTCCTTGTATAAAGATTTGCATGTTCAGCAGTCTGTGGCCTATTATGCAATACTTGCATTGTTCCCCTTTGCTTCCCTAACAGTGGCCTAGATTTGGAGTTTTGTAGGTAACGACCCGAAAAACTAACGCCGGCTTTTTTCTGGCCACACCATAAAAATAACTCTGGTATTGAAAGTCCACATAAAGGCTGCGTTAGGCTCCAAAAAAGGAGCGTAGAGCATTTTTAACGCAGCTTCAACTTTCGATACCAGAGTTGCTTAGGGACGCGGCCAGCCTCAAAAACGTGCTCGTGCACGATTCCCCCATAGGAAACAATGGGGCTGTTTGAGCTGAAAAAAAACCAAACACCTGCAAAAAAGCCGCGTTCAGCTCCTAACGCAGCCCCATTGTTTGCTATGCGGTAACCCTTCCTACGTCTGCACTTAACACTCTAACATGTACCCCGAGTCTAAACACCCCTAACCTTACACTTATTAACCCCTAATCTGCCGCCCCCGCTATCGCTGACCCCTGCATATTATTATTAACCCCTAATCTGCCGCTCCGTAAACCGCCGCTACTTACATTATCCCTATGTACCCCTAATCTGCTGCCCTAACATCGCCGACCCCTATATTATATTTATTAACCCCTAATCTGCCCCCCACAACGTCGCCTCCACCTGCCTACACTTATTAACCCCTAATCTGCCGAGCGGACCTGAGCGCTACTATAATAAAGTTATTAACCCCTAATCCGCCTCACTAACCCTATCATAAATAGTATTAACCCCTAATCTGCCCTCCCTAACATCGCCGACACCTAACTTCAATTATTAACCCCTAATCTGCCGACCGAATCTCGCCGCTATTCTAATAAATGGATTAACCCCTAAAGCTAAGTCTAACCCTAATACTAACACCCCCCTAAGTTAAATATAATTTAAATCTAACGAAATTAATTAACTCTTATTAAATAAATTATTCCTATTTAAAGCTAAATACTTACCTGTAAAATAAATCCTAATATAGCTACAATATAAATTATAATTATATTATAGCTATTTTAGGATTTATATTTATTTTACAGGTAACTTTGTATTTATTTTAACCAGGTACAATAGCTATTAAATAGTTAAGAACTATTTAATAGCTAAAATAGTTAAAATAATTACAAATTTACCTGTAAAAGAAATCCTAACCTAAGTTACAAATAAACCTAACACTAGACTATCAATAAATTAATGAAATAAACTACCTACAATTAACTACAATTAACCTAACACTACACTATCAATAAATTAATTGAATACAATTGCTACAAATAAATACAATTAAATAAACTAGCTAAAGTACAAAAAATAAAAAAGAACTAAGTTACAAAAAATAAAAAAATATTTACAAACATAAGAAAAATATTACAACAATTTTAAACTAATTACACCTACTCTAAGCCCCCTAATAAAATAACAAAGCCCCCCAAAATAAAAAAATGCCCTACCCTATTCTAAATTACTAAAGTTCAAAGCTATTTTACCTTACCAGCCCTGAACAGGGCCCTTTGCGGGGCATGCCCCAAGAAATACAGCTCTTTTGCCTGTAAAAAAAAACATACAATACCCAAGCCCCCCAACATTACAACCCACCACCCACATACCCCTAATCTAACCCAAACCCCCCTTAAATAAACCTAACACTAAGCCCCTGAAGATCATCCTACCTTGTCTTCACCATACCAGGTTCACCGATCGGTCCAGAAGAGCTCCTCCGATGTCCTGATCCAAGCCCAAGCGGGGGGCTGAAGAGGTCCATGATCCGGCTGAAGTCTTCATCCAAGCGGGGCAGAAGAGTTCTTCCATCCGATTGAAGTCTTCATCCAAGTGGCATCCATCCGGAGCGAAGCGGCAGCATCCTGAAGACCTCCACCGCGGAACATCCATCCTGGCCGACGACTGAACGACGAATAACGGTTCCTTTAAATGACGTCATCCAAGATGGCGTCCCTCGAATTCCGATTGGCTGATAGGATTCTATCAGCCAATCGGAATTAAGGTAGGAATATTCTGATTGGCTGATGGAATCAGCCAATCAGAATCAAGTTCAATCCGATTGGCTGATCCGATCAGCCAATCAGATTGAGCTCGCATTCTATTGGCTGGTTGGTGGTGGGTTGTAATGTTGGGGGGCTTGGGTATCGTATGTTTTTTTTTACAGGCAAAAGAGCTGTATTTCTTGGGGCATGCCCCGCAAAGGGCCCTGTTCAGGGCTGGTAAGGTAAAAGAGCTTTGAACTTTAGTAATTTAGAATAGGGTAGGGCATTTTTTTATTTTGGGGGCTTTGTTATTTTATTAGGGGGCTTAGAGTTGGTGTAATTAGTTTAAAATTGTTGTAATATTTTTCTTATGTTTGTAAATATTTTTTTATTTTTTGTAACTTAGTTCTTTTTTATTTTTTGTACTTTAGCTAGTTTATTTAATTGTATTTATTTGTAGCAATTGTATTTAATTAATTTATTGATAGTGTAGTGTTAGGTTAATTGTAGGTAATTGTAGGTAGTTTATTTCATTAATTTATTGATAGTCTAGTGTTAGGTTTATTTGTAACTTAGGTTAGGATTTCTTTTACAGGTAAATTTGTAATTATTTTAACTATTTTAGCTATTAAATAGTTCTTAACTATTTAATAGCTATTGTACCTGGTTAAAATAAATACAAAGTTACCTGTAAAATAAATATAAATCCTAAAATAGCTATAATATAATTATAATTTATATTGTAGCTATATTAGGATTTATTTTACAGGTAAGTATTTAGCTTTAAATAGGAATAATTTATTTAATAAGAGTTAATTAATTTCGTTAGATTTAAATTATATTTAACTTAGGGGGGTGTTAGTATTAGGGTTAGACTTAGCTTTAGGGGTTAATACATTTATTAGAATAGCGGTGAGCTCCGGTCGGCAGATTAGGGGTTAATAATTGAAGTTAGGTGTCGGCGATGTTAGGGAGGGCAGATTAGGGGTTAATACTATTTATGATAGGGTTAGTGAGGCGGATTAGGGGTTAATAACTTTATTATAGTAGCGCTCAGGTCTGGTCGGCAGATTAGGGGTTAATAAGTGTAGGCAGGTGGAGGCGACGTTGAGGGGGGCAGATTAGGGGTTAATAAATATAATATAGGGGTCGGCGGTGTTAGGGGCAGCAGATTAGGGGTAGATAAGGATAACGTAGGTGGCGGCGCTTTGCGGTCGGCAGATTAGGGGTTAATAAGTGTAGGCAGGTGGAGGCGACGTTGAGGGGGGCAGATTAGGGGTTAAATATAATACAGGGGTCGGCGGTGTTAGGGGCAGCAGATTAGGGGTACATAAGGATAACGTAGGTGGCGGTCGGCAGATTAGGGGTTAAAAATTTTTTTTCGAGTGTCGGCGATGTGGGGGGGACCTCGGTTTAGGGGTACATAGGTAGTTTATGGGTGTTAGTGTACTTTAGAGTACAGTAGTTAAGAGATTTATAAACCGGCGTTAGCCCAGAAAGCTCTTAACTACTGACTTTTTTCCTGCGGCTGGAGTTTTGTCGTTAGATGTCTAACGCTCACTTCAGACACGACTCTAAATACCGGAGTTATAAAAATCCCATTGAAAAGATAGGATACGCAATTTACGTAAGGGGATCTGCGGTATGGAAAAGTCGCGGCTGGAAAGTGAGCGTTAGACCCTATTTTGAGTGACTCCAAATACCGGCGGTAGCCTAAAACCAGCGTTAGGAGCCTCTAACGCTGGTTTTCACGGCTACCGCCAAACTCCAAATCTTGGCCAGTATCTTGTCAAATCTACTATTTAACAGCTGATCTCGTATAAACCTCAAAGGTACAGCTTGAAACAAAAGGATCTTTAAAGGAAAGAGACGAGTAAAACATCAAATTTAGGAGCCAGCTATACTAGTGAGTGCCATCTTGCCTACATGGATTTGAGTTTTATCCTTAGAGCTATAGAATAATATTCAATAAACATTTTACAATACATGCAGTAGGTTTTATGTTCTGTGTAGTCCTCACTATTGTATACAGCCTACAGGCGAATACTACATGAATGCTCACAAGAATTACCAGTAAAACAAATATAAGCACTTACTGATTGCTGGCATGTTTGATATTGCCTTATATTCTGACTTGTGTAACAAGGTGATATTGAAGGTGGCTTTCATTGCTGGCTCATCAAAGCAGGGGAAAGCTTTCCTTGCATCAGGAGCCTGCATCTGGGTTGTAGCGATGATCCTGTTATCAAAAACAATAACGTTAACTGGATAAGTGTTCTGCAATGGTTAATGCTAGTTTTTCCAATATGATTATCAGAAATATCAACATGAAAGTTTATTTTTTTTTAATATAGCATGCAAATTTAAGAGACTTTACAATTTATGTTGATTATTACATTGACTTAATTCCCTTGATATCCTTTGTTGAAAACATACCTATGTAAGCTCAGGAGTAGCACTGCATAACTAGGAACTAGCTGGTGATTGAAGGCCACACACATATGCCTCTTGTTATTGGCTCACCAGATGTGTTCAGCTAGTACCCAGTACTACATTATCGCTCTGAAACCAATTTTTACTATGTGTTTAACCCATTTGCAGGGAATAAACACAGAATGATATGCAAGCAACTGTGCAATAATAAAATGCTATAACACAACTCATCTTCTCTTTGCCCTAGCATGTCCCTTTAAATTTGTGGCAAACACTACTATAATCATTTTTTAGAGAATCTTTAAAATTTTATTGGCATTACCTCAAAAAAAAAAAAAAAAGGGATTTTAGCATAACAATGAGCTAAAAAATGTTTAATGAGCTGGCAGTAATTTAAAGTCTATCTATTTAATACAGGCAACCACCATCTTGGATTATAAACTCTTTTTGAAACTATTTATTGTGGGCTAGATTATAAGTGGAGCTCAAAATATTGCTTCCGCAAAATCGATATTTGCTTTCAACTTAGTTATACCAGCACACACAAATGTGCGTAGGTATTACAAGTTTTGTGCAATGCAAACACATGAGAACTAACTCAGCGAATGTGGTAAGTCACGCAGCGATGGGCAGCAGTTGGTAAATATATATGTATATGACTATATATATATATATTTATGTGTTAATATGTGCATATACACATATTAGCACATAAATATAAATGGATATATTCATATACATATACAGTATATTTACAGGGAACACATAGACCACTATGTAAAGGCACTTTTCCTTGCCGTTTATTTTCTAACACCCCACACCCGCCAACTTTAACCCCTCATGCTACATTTAAAAAAAACAAAAAAACAATATTCTTTATTTTGGGGGCAATTGGGGGTTATTTTGAAAATTAACCAGAGATCTGATTTCTGGTTAATTTTATGAGCTCTAATTGCTACCGCGAGCTCACGGTAGCAGTAACCAGCCACTTGTAATGGATGATTATTTATCAAGCATCCGTAAACAAGCTAATTTGCCCGTTTACCACAGCAAAATAAATTAGTGCTCCACTTGTAATCTTGCCCTGTATTAGCTGTCATTCAGGCAACCAGTTCAAAAGTTTGATTTCTGACCTCTTGTCACAAAACAATTCTTGGATAAAACAGTACTCCTGCCATGTCTCTATATGGATAATTATCTTTAATATATTTATATAAAGTAATATCAATATTTTCATAACTAGAATTCCATTCCCCTCATTCATTTCATAGTCCTTCTCTGAATTCTTTCTAGTTCTGCAATAAATACACAAAGAGCTAGATTACGAGTGGAGCGTAAACGTTTGTGCACAAGCGATAAGGGGTTTATCACAGGTGTTTGCGCTCGTCCTGCTTACTGCTGGTTTTATGAGTTGAAAGTAAACGTGATCGCTTGATCACTATAATGATTACCGTGTCCTCAACTCTGGTTAACTGTTTAGAAAAACAAAAAGGTTATACATTATAAAGTACACTTACACTCATGATAACACTAACTAATAAAAAATATTTTTAAAAATATTGCACACCAAAGTTATAAGGGCTCAAAGATATGAGATCTCAGGTGTTGGAAAAAAAGGTATGCAAAGGGCTTTAACATAGAAATACATACTTATACATTTCTAAATATATTTATTTACCGCTGCTCCTTAACTCATACGCCTCCTCTAAGGTGACGGACATCAATCTGCCCGATCGTATCCCTACTAGCAGCCGAACTACTTGTGCAATAATAAATGCCGACAGCGTATGCGGATCATGTCTGTCCAACAAATGATAAATCGGCCCCATAGACATATATATAAGTGCATTGGCGCCCTTTGTAGTTAAGTTGATAAAAACATTAAAAAACATATTTATGCAATATTCGTTTTTCTATGTATTTACTGTAAATATTTCACATTCAAATGTTCTGCACAGTGCAGAATATGCTTTTTTCTATTTTTAAATATATATATATATATATATACATATATACCTATATATAATCATGTGTGTGTGTGTGTATATATATATATATATATATATATATATATATACATACAGTATAAAGGTATAAACATATTTTATATTGTAGAAATATTTATTTACGAAAAAATATATATATTATTGTATGTGAAGAACATTGGAATGTGAAATATTCATATTTTCATGTCGGGTTAGCGCACAAGCAAAAACTATTTATTTTCAACTCATAATACAACTGCAAAAAGTTTACTTCTAGCGCAGTTTTAACGCTCGAGCGGGAGTGTTAATTAGCGCTCCACTTGTAATCTGGCCCAAAGGGAGGTCTTACCAGGGGCACTATACTTTCTACTCTTGTGTCTTCTCCCTTTTTATTATGCTAATGTCTTGTTTGTTTTAGGAGCAGCTGCAGGGCATTAAGCCTAAGCACTTCTTTTTAGTTTGTTGTCAATCAAAGCCTTTTTTTTTTGCATGGAAGAAATGAAAAATATGAAGTAGAAGCTGTTTCAGTTGTTCACAGAGCATTAGTAGAAAGGGCATATACGTCAGTGGACATTAGTACAAATTAGTACATCATGATAATGTTTACAAGCTGCTGTTTTGTATAGTAAATAGAACATTTCTCCAAGACTTGTCCGGTGTAAGTAATACAAACCATGCCTATTTTTGCTTCCAAAGAGTATCTTAGTATCTCATTTGCCGTTTACCAACCCATTCTCCTAGTTTTTCAGGTAACCTTGAACAGCAATTGTATTTTATATTGCTATTGCTCTAGTTTAATCAAATTATGTTAACCCAACATTTTGTAGCTGGATATTCCTGCTTACTTAATAAAGATATTATTTAACAATACATTATCTGTATGTTTTTTCATTAATTTGTATAGTTGAGGAATCTCAAAAGCTGATCTATAGGTTTGTACCAATACATTAAATCCTAATAGCATTTTTAGAGAAAATTAGGGATAAAGAAGTGATTACATTAAAGGGACAGTCTACTCCCGAATTATTATTGTTTAAAACAATAGATTATACCTTTATTACCTATTCCCCAGTTTTGAATGACCAACACAGTTATATAAATACCCTTTTTACCTTTGTGATTAACATATATCTAAGCCTTTGCAGACTGTCCCCTTATTTCAGTTCTTTTGACAGACTTGCGTTTCAGCAAATCAGTGCTGACTCATTAATAACTGCATGGGAGTGAGCACAATGTTATCTATATATGAACAAGTACAGTCTAGCTGTGAAAAACTCTCCAAATGCACTGAGATAAGAGGCAGCCTTCAAGGGCTTAGAAATGAGCATATGAGCATATCTAGGTTGTTTAGCTTTGAACAAAGAATACCAAGAGAACAAAGCAAATTTGAAGATAAAAATAAATCGAAAATTTGTTTAAAATTGCATGCCCTATCTGAATCATGAAAGTTTAATTTTGACTAGACTGTCCCTTTAAGAGCCTGTGGCAGTGGGACGTGGAAGTCAGACAGTCAGTCAGAGGGACATTAAACAGCTGGACACATCTTCGACAGAATAGCTACTACTCACCATGCTATTATTTTTCCGCCTGTGCATGTATGTCTCTTCTATTTTATTGCCAGCTGTTCTCTTATGCATTTTCATAGTGGTGCTGCCATCTTAGAACTTGGAATATTCTGGCACCGTGTGAAGAATTAGTGAATCTTCATAAATCAGTGACGTTATGGGTTTTATCACAGCTGTATTGTACACTGTCACCTAGATTACGAGTTTTGCGTTAGAGGCTATGCGGTGCTAACGAGCAGTTTATGCTCACCGCTCACTTACAGACAGCGCTGGTATTACAGGTTTTTAGAATCCCGGCGTTAACCGCAAAAAAGTGAGCGAAGAGCAAAATTTGCTCCACATCTCACCTCAATAAAAAAAAGAACACCTGCAAAAAAGCAGCGTTTAGCTCCTAACGCAGCCCCATTGATTCCTATGGGGAAATAAAAGTTATGACTACACCTAACACCCTAACATGAACCCCGAGTCTAAACACCCCTAATCTTACACTTATTAACCCCTAATCTGCCGCCCCCGACATCGCCAACACCTACATTATACTTATGAACCTCTAATCTGCTGCCCCCAACATCGCCGCCACCTACATTATATTTATTAACCCCTAATCTGCCGCCCCCAATGTCGCTGCCACCTACCTACACTTATTAACCCCTAATCTTACACTTATTAACCCCTAATCTGCTGCCCCCAACATCGCCGACACCTACATTAAATTATTAACCCCTAATCTGCCGCTCTGGACACCGCTGCCACCTACATTATACTTATGAACCCCTAATCTGCTGCCCCCAACATCGCCGCCAACTACATTAAAAATTACTATCATTAACTAAATAAATCCTATTTAAAACTAAATACCTTTAAAATAAACCCTAAAATAGATACAATATAACTATTAGTTACATTGTAGCTAACTTAGGGTTTATTTTTATTTCACAGGCAAGTTTGTATTTTTTTAACTAGGTACAATAGTTATTAAATAGTTATTAACTATTTAATAACTACCTAGTTAAAATAAAGACAAATTTACCTGTAAAATAAAACCTAACCTAAGTTACAATTATACCTAACACTACACTATAATTAAATTAATTACCTAAATTAAATACAATTAATTACATGTAAATAAAATTATCTAAAGTACAAAAAAACAAACACTAAATTACAGAAAATAATAAAGAAATTACAAGATTTTTAAACTAAATTTCAGAAAATAATAAAGAAATTACAAGATTTTTAAACTAAATTACAGACAATAATAAAGAAATTATCTTAATTGAAGGGACACCATCTTGGATGACGTCATTTAAATGAACCTTCATTCTGTGTTTAGCCGTCGTTTGAAGAGGATGCTCCGCGTCGGAAGTCTTGAAGATGGACCCGCTCCGCGCCGGATGGATGAAGATAGAAGATGCCGTCTGGATGAAGACTTCTGCCCGTCTGGAGGACCACTTTGCCCGGCTTGGATGAAGACTTCTCCCGGCTTCGTTGAGGACTTCGGCCCAGTTGGGTGAAGATGTCTCCCGGTAAGGTGATCTTTAGGGGGTTAGTGTTAGGTTTTTTTAAGGGGGGATTGGGTGGGTTTTAGAGTAGGGTTGGTTGTGTGGGTGGTGGGTTTTAATGTTGGGGGGGAATTGTAAATTTTTTTTTCAGGTAAAAGAGCTGATTACTTTGGGGCTATGCCCCGCAAAAGGCCCTTTTAAGGGCTATTTGTAATTTAGTGTAGGGTAGGGCTTTTTTTATTTTAGGGGTTTTTTTTTATTTTGTTAGGGGGATTAGATTAGGTGTAATTAGTTTAAAATTCTTGCAATTTGTTTATTATTTTCTGTAATTTAGTTGGGGGGGGTTGTACTTTAGATCATTTTATTTAATTGTAATTAATTGTATTTGATTTAGTTAATTAATTTAATTGTAGTGTAGTGTTAGGTGTAATTGTAACTTAGGTTAGGTTTTATTTTACAGGTAAATTTGTCTTTATTTTAACTAGGTAGTTATTAAATAGTTAATTACTATTTAATAACTATTCTACCTAGTTAAAATAAATACAAAGTTGCCTGTAAAATAAAAATAAACCCTAAGCTAGCTACAATGTAACTATTAGTTATATTGTAGTTAGCTTAGGGTTTATTTTATAGGTAAGTATTTAGTTTTAAATAGGAATTATTTAGTTAATTGTAGTAATTTTATTTAGATTTATTCAAATTATATTTAAGTTAGGTGGGGTTAGGGTTAGGCTTAGGTTTAGGGGTTAATAACTTTATTATAGTGGCGGCGACGATGGTGGTGGCAGATTAGGGGTTAATAAATGAAGGTAGGTGGCGGCGATGTTAGGGCCGGCAGATTAGGGGTTAATAATATTTAAATTGTGTTTGCGATGCGGGAGTGCGGCGGTTTAGGGGTTATAATGGCGGTGATGTCTGGTTCGGCAGATTAGGGGTTAAAATATTTATTTTAGTGTTTGCGATGTGGGAGGGCCTCGGTTTAGGGGTTAATAGGTAGTTTATGGGTGTTAGTGTACTTTTTAGCACTTTAGTTAAGAGTTTTATGCTGCAGCGTTGTAGTGTAAAACTTAACTACTGACTTTTAAATGCGGTACCAGGCTTGACAGGAGAGGGTCTACCGCTCACTTTTGGTCAGACTCGGAATACCGGCGCTATGCAAGTCGCATTGAAAATATAGGATACGCAATTGACGTAAATGGATTTGCGGTATTTCCGAGTCTGGCCAAAAAAGTGAGCGGTACACCTGTACCCGCAAAGACTCGTAATACCAGCGGGCATTAAAAAGCAGCGTTGGGACCAGTCAACGCTGCTTTTTAAGCTTAACGCAAGACTCGTAATCTAGCCGTTTGTTTTTTCACACACAAAACAGGTTGGGAGGTTTAAATGTTTGCAGTTTTTTTTTTGCACTTTAATAGTTACATAACAGATATATAAAAAGCCAGATAAGTAAAATAGAGCAATACAGCCACTGCTCCCACCAGTGTTCCTTCTAAGGACAGTTTTGTGAGTCAGTTAATAAGGGAACCACACCTTGCAGTCTTCATTGCGTAGTGTTTGCTAATTACTCTATTTAAACTGTTTCAATGCTGGGCTGCTAACAAAATTGGCTTTAGAGGGACATTGGCTCCCACTCTCTATAATGAACACTAAACCTGAAGCACACAATTCAGCTTTCAAAAAAACATCAGCATTACTGATCTGTGAAAGCACATTTCTTCTGTCACAGAACTCAATAATATCTAAGCTATCAACCATCTAAAGAATGGCTTTGAAGATAGCTGCAGTCACATAAGGAAAAACAATATCATGGTGGGTAGTAACCACAGTAGTTTAATGTCCCTTTAAGAATATTTATAATGTTTGTCCCATTTGACTTTTTACATTATCTTTTTATTATTGATTAACAATAATCTAACTCTTTATAGTTTAGAATAAGCACATACACGATTGCTAGCTAAGGTTTACTTATCGCTAGGGAACAAACATACCTATGTATACTATCTATGATATTCCCATATAGATTTTTAAAAAACACAGGCTAAAAAAGTGATGCAGGCAAAAGAGATACCATAATGACTCTCCTCTTACTTTGTTTTACCATCTTCCACGTATTCGCTCCTGTAGAATCCAGCCAGGTCATCTGCCAGCTCCCCTTGAAACACAGTGTGAAGAGAGTACTGTTTGCCAGGCTGCAAGTTTTCAGCCACCTCTACAACCAAATATTGTGTTGGCACCTCAAGAAAAGTCCTTGTTAAAGGGACATTTGAGCCAGTTTCTTCATTTTTAAGGACAGCGTGATGCCCAGACTGTGTGGTATAATTGAGTTTGTTGCTGTGAATAACTACAAGTTTGGTGGTCTCGTTGCACAAGAAAAAGACAGTGCTTTTGCCTTCAAAGATGTAGAGTCCTTCTGGATTCTTATCTAGGTAAGGTTGCAGCTCAATATCATAGTGATGTGGTACCAGCGATGTTGGAAGTCTAAGTTTGTGCCAAGGTTCATTACCCACAGGGCTAGTGGTTGCAGGAGACAATGTAGAACCTGTGCCAACCGTTGAATCTGTATTGGTTGCAGGAGACAATGTAGAACCTGTGCCAACCGTTGAATCTGTATTGGTTGCAGGAGACAATGTAGAACCAGTGCCAACCGTTGAATCTGTAGCGGTTGCAGGAGACAATGTAGAACCAATGCCAACCGTTGAATGTGTAGTGGTTGGACTTGTTGCTACAGGTGACTGTTCGTTCTCATTATTCTTGGCTTTTTCTTGTGAAAAAACAACTGCAAGAGCTATTATTGTAGCCACAGCAGCCACAGAGAATAAGATGGCAACAAATGCTATGAGCTTGCTGACATAAAACCCCTTTGCCATGTTGCTGGGTGAAAGTGGTGCAAAGTTGTGTGAACAACAGCTAGTTCTTTTATAGTTTCTCCTGTAAAAAGATGGAGGAAGAGGGTCGTACTTGTGCACTAAATGGTGAAAACATTAACTAGATGGAACAAAGGTTGTGAGATGCTTAACTCTTTATCTTTTCAAATCTTCATCTGTCTTAAACATTGACAGAATGAGCTGTTCATATACTACTCAGAGAAATTCTTTTTCTGCGAAAAAAGAAAAAGAAAAAAACAATATTCAGCTGTTTATATGTTTATAACAACCATAACATGTAAACAAGTATTTAAGTAAATTGTGCTCATTTTTTTGTATGTAGATATAAATACTTGGAGCCCAGCAGTGTGTATGCTCTGTAGTATGCAAATGCATAGAGGAAAAAGAAGTGTGGTTGAGACCTTATTTTATGGAAGACAAATCCCTTCTGAGAAATTCATTCTTTACTTTGAAGCAATATAGACCTCATGGAGAAATCCGCAGCTCCCCACTGACAACTTTAGCTCATATTTGGCCAATATATCTCTTACAACTCAAGGATAGGCATACATGCAGGGGTCATGCACCCCACTAGACAACCAGGGATCATTGATCTGTATTAAAATTAATTAATAAAACAAGGGAACTGGTTTTTTTTATTACTCTCCTCCCACATTGTTAAATGTTATCATCATATTTTTTATGATTTTTGTTTTTGATCAATTATTCTTGTAACAGTTATAAGTCTAAGGGGCCGATTTATTAACTGTCGGGCAGACATGATACGCTGTCAGCATTTATTATTGCACAAGCATTTCTAGTGAAATGCTTGTGCTATACTGCCCACTGCAGATTTGAGGCCAATCGGCCACTAGTAGGGGGTATCAATCATCCCGATCGTATCTGATCGGGATGATTGCTGTCTGCCGCCTCAGAGGTGGCGGACAAGTTAAGGAGCAGCGGTATTATGACCACTGCTTCTTAACTCCTGATTCCGTCGAGCCGGAATAAGCAGCATTGACTGCTTAGTAAATCAGCCCCTAAATGTCAATTGACCACTGGAATAAAAATAATGATTTAAACATTTAGGGCCAGATTACAAGTGGCGCACTATTGTTTGCGAGAGTCGTAATATTGAAGCTGTGTTAACTATCATAAGTTGAAAGAAAACGTATTTACGCTCATCAGGTTAGCATGACTGAAAACCTTGCGTTAAGGTTGTAAAAACAATGTGCAATAAACAAAACATAAATACTTTAAAATAAATAATTACAGTCATATATACAATATCTGATAAAAATGAGTCATATAAATATATAATATTTTTTATAAGGGTTCAAAGGTATATGGTATATGATAGACATGTACACGGTTAGGGTTTTTCATTGATTCAGGTCTTCAAAATTTCGGTTGTCGGTCCATTCAATTCTGGCCGAATATTCAGAAGATCATTTTAGTCAAGCCAAAATTCTTTACATTCCATTAAAGCCTATAGGAAGCCTGCAAAACATTACTTTTACCTACAAAATTAAACTGCTAGGAAATGCCAACAAATCCAAACCTTCATTGCTAACTGGGACACTGGAACAAGTTTTACAAATTTAAACAATAAATTGAAACTATGATACAATTTTATTTTTTTTAATTTAACTCTCTCGTTTTTTTCCAAATCCCACAAGCTAAAGTAGCCACATTTCTCACTTTCTCACACCTTTACTACATAACCAGTTTGTAGTTAATAGCTCTCCTTGTAGACATTTTTTAGAAAAAGGGCAGGAACAGGAGAGGCAGCTGCAGTAAACAGGTTAATCAAACTAGGCTTTTGATAATAATAGTACATAAAACATAAACCCCCAAAATACACCTCCATGGAAGGAAGACAAACGTGTGTTTACTAAAGCCCCTTGGACACAGCAGCCAGCAGTTTCCTGAGGACTTGACATTTGCGGATGATGACCACCACAGAGCAGGGATGGCAAAAGTAGCAGCAAAGTTACTGAACTAGGTAGGTAGGCCTGAAAGCTCAATAATACACCCCAGGGCAGAATGAGGGCAACAGATGCCTAGAGCTCCTTGGACACGGCAGTCAGCAGTTCAGTAAGGATTTGGCATTGACGTATAATGACCACTACAGAGCAGAGAGGGCAGCAGAGTTACTGAACTAGGTAGGTAGGCCTCACAGTACATAAACCTCAAAAATACACTTCCAGGGGAGGAGGAGGGCAAAAGGTGCCTAAAACCCATTGGACACAGTGGCCAGCAGTTCCCTGAAGATTTGGCATTGATGTATGATGGCCACCAAAGAGCAGGGAGAGCAGGAGTGGCAGCAGCTGGCAGCAGAGTTACTGAACTAGATATGTAGGCCTAATAGCACATAAATCTCAAAAATACTCCTCAAGGAGAGGAAGAGGGTAACAGGTGCCTAGAGCCTCTTGGACACAGGTGCCAGTAGTTCCTTGAGGATTTGGCATTGACAGAAGACGACCACCATAGAGCAAGGAGGGCAGGAGCAGCAGCAGCAAAAAGCAAGAAACAAAATGAATTAGATAGGTAGGCCTGACGGTACATAACCCTAAAAAATACATCTCCAGCGGAGTAAGAGGACAACAGGGGCCTAGAGCCCCTTGGACACAGCGGCAAACAGTTCCCAGAGGATTTAGAATTGACAGATGATGAATACCACAAAACAGGATGCAGCATACAGCAGTTCTGAGGAATTGGCATTGATGGATGATGACCACCACAGACCAGGGAGGGTGGGAGAAGGAGTGGCAGCAGAATTTTCTGAAGAAGGCCGCTGGATTATAGTACATCAACCCTATAAATACACCTCCAAGGAATGTGACAAGTGGAGTGAAGGTAGAATAGGTAAAAGGAAATAAAGTTCTCTAACATTCCATCCTCACCATCCCACACACCTGCTCTTTAATAAACATGTTTAAAGTTATCCTCATAGACTCAATTCTCAGATGTTTACAAAGTCTTTGTGAAAGTCCTTTAACATGAGCAAGAGCAGTATCTCTCAGAAATCCAACTTAAACAGAAGGGAGAGATTTACTTTGAAAATGATGTTTTGGTGAAGGAAGGGAACTTCGGAGAGATTCACAACAGTGTGTGATGTGCATCGGTACAGCAGCAACCATTGTCTTGTCTGTTTCTTTTTATTAAAACGTGTGTGTACTCCAACATTTAGCAAAATATCTTATCTGACATCCAGGCCTCCAGCACGATATTGTCATTTTGGACTACTGCCTCTAGGACAAAAGGTATGGTCTGAAACAAATGGAACCCAAGACCAAGCGAACAAATAGATATGGCAATACTGGGCTAAAATACAAGTGGTGCACTATTTAGCTCATTCACTCGAGCGATAACACTACCAGAAGTAAAGTTTTTGCGCATGCAGGTTTCAAGTGGACAGTAAAAATTGTGCATACAAGCGGAATCCGACGTGCGATAAATAAAGGACTGATTGGCCTGCCAGGATACCGGGAGATCTCAGAAGGGCTGTTGTAGGGCTACATTATTTGGGGACCTGCTGAGCAGCGGGAAGGCCACAGAGCGAGCTTTATGTGCATAGTGCATCTTGCAAAGCAGCTCCCCTCCTGGCAGACAAGTTTAGGGCCGCAGGTAGGGTTGCAGACCTGTGGTTGCATCTGCACCACTGCCTGGATGAGGAAAGTCACTCTGAGCAGCTTCAGAAGAGGGAGGCCATGGAACAGCATAATCATTTTTTTAAATATGGAGCGCTATTTAGTGCTTTTGCTAGAGCGCTAATTGCGCTAGAAGTAAGCTTTCTGCACATGTCAGGTTGCGCTGGTATTACAAGTTGAAAGTAAAAAGTTATTGCTCTTGCAAAAAAAGCAAACTTACAATATTGCGTGTACGATAACATATTCCCCCACAGAAGTCAAAGTCATGTGCAAACCCAATCACATATTCAAAGTATAACACTTTATTGCATAAATACGATTTAACATGTTTTCATCTACTTAAAGGGACACTGTACCCAAAAATTTTAGTTTGTGATTCAGATTGAGCATGACATTTTAAGCAAATTTCGAATTTACTACTGTTATCAAATTTTCTTCATTCTCTTGATATCTTTATTTGAAATGCAAGAATGTAAGTTTAGATGCCCATTTTTGGTGAGCAACCTGGGTTGTCCTTGCTGATTGGTGGATAAATTCTTCCACCAATAAAAAAGTGCTGTCCAGAGTACTGAAACCAAAAAAAAAGCTTAGATGCCTTCTTTTTCAAATAATGATAGCAAGAGAACGAAGAAAAATTGATAATAGGAGTAAATTAGAAAGTTGCTTAAAATTGCATGCTCTTTCTGAATTACAAAAGAAAAAATTTGGGTTCAGTATCCCTTTAACTGCAAAGGGCTCCAATGCACCTAAATAAATATGTCTATATATGTGTACATATGTATTTATGTGTTTATATGTGTATATACATCTGTAAATACATATATGCACTTATAAATACATACATACGTACACATATATAGACATTTATATATACATACATAACCATCATTAGACATGTATATGCATGTATCTCAATGTTAAATTTCTTTGCCTGCCTCATATCTTTGAGCCCTTTTTTTTGCAATATATTAAAAAAAAAAAATTTTTTACTAGATGTAACTGTACTTTGTAATGTATTTTTTATGTGTTTTGTGACACTTTTTGTTTTTGCAAAACAGATAACCACAGCTATGAGGATGCACTAACCCGACAAGCATTAACTTGAATTGTGCTCAAGGAATCGCTTTTACTTTCAACTTGTAATACCAGCACAATTTAACCTGTGTGCAAACAAACGCAAAAACCTGATATTGCTTAACCGCAAATGTTTGTGCTCTACGCGTAATCTGTCCCTTTATGAGTTTGTCTAGCAATTCTGCCTAACTTGCTTTATACTGTATTAACAAACTATGGACCAGATTATAAGTGGAATGTTATTTAATGCTCTCGCTCGAGCACTAACTCTACTAGAAGTAAAAAAATCCAATATTGGGAACGTGTTAGAGTATTCCCCAATAGAAGTCAATGTGCAAACCTAACTGCATATTATCAAGTTACAGGTTAAGACATGACAACATTAATATTTCACATTCCAATGTTCTTCACATACCAAAAAATGTTCTATTTATTCATATATACATATTTCTACATATATCTTAAATATTTTACATTCCAATGTTCTTCCCATAGGCGAATATGCTCTAAGTATTTTTAAATAGTTATTCCTATATATCTATACCTATTTATAATTATATATATATATATATATATATATATATATATATATATATATATATATATATATATATATATATATAGACTGTTTATCAGTGGCAAGAGATATCTACAGCAAGGTACTCTGCTCCTATCACCCCTGACCAAGAGGCCCATTTATCAAGCTCTGAATGGAGCTTGAGGGCCTGTGTTTCTGGCGAGTCTTCCGTCTAAAGACCGCTGCTCCATAACCTTGTCCGCCTGCTCTGAGCAGGCTGACAGGAATCGCCACAATTCAACCCAATCGTGTATGGCCGCGAGTCTGCAGGGACCGGCGGTGCAATGCTGAATACGGAGAGCGTATTGCTCTCCGCATCCAGCGATGTCTGTCGGACCTGATCCGCACTGTTGGATCAGGTCCGACAATCCGATAATTCGGCCTCCAAGCGTGAACGCTAACCTACTATCTTCAACGCAGAGGCAAGATTTTCCTGGTGTCTGTGACTGACTATCTCTACACTGTGTGTCCCTTACATCATACCGATTGAGGTACAAGAGTGTGAGTAGAAACCCGAAAGGGACCATGATTTGTGCTTTCCTTTACTATTCATGAACTGATTAGTCCAGAGTTTTGGACTGAATGAAGTGTTGCTTTACTGTCATTTGTTGCTATTTGCAGAACTTTTAGCTTCTTTATTCCTGGTTATAGTCAGGATTTTTTTACAGTTGATTTCAACATATGTTCTCAGTTTTTTTTAAGCAAACCTGCTCTTTATTTACTTATTTACTTATATAATGATTTGTACATTATTTGTGCCAATTCACATACTTCTTTCTATTCATTTCTTTTCTGTATTATGTTTCTGTATTAGAGGGAAGTCAGTTAACATAATGATGTAATAGCATTGGACCTACAGCGCCCAGGTCACTTTTGTCGTTTTTGCACATAGAGTATATATATATATATATATATATATATATATATATATATACATACATACATATAGGTATAGATACATACGGCTAGATTTAGAGTTCTGCGGCCAAAGGTGTGCCTTAGCTACACATGCTTTTCTTTTCCCCGCACCTTTTAAATACTGCTGGTATTTAGAGTTCACAGAAGGGTTGCGTTAGGCTCCAAAAAAGGGAGCTTAGAGCATATTTACCGCCACTTCAACTCTAAATACCAGCGGTGCTTACGGACGCGGCCAGCTTCAAAAACGTGCTTGTGCACGATTCCCCCATAGGAAACAATTTGAGCTGAAAAAAAACCTGCAAAAAGCAGCGTTCAGCTCCTAACGCAGCCCCATTGTTTCCTATGGGAAAACACTTCCTAAGTCTGCACCGAAACACCCTAACATGTACCCCGAATCTAAACACCCCTAACCTTACACTTATTAACCCCTAATCTGCCGCCCCCGCTATCGCTGACCCTGCATATTATTATTAACCCCTAATCTGCCGCTCCGTGCACCGCTGCAACCTACATTATACCTATTACCCCTAATCTGCTGCCCCTAACACCGCCGACCCCTATATTATATTTATTAACCCCTAATCTGCCGCCCCCAACGTCGCCTCCACCTACCTACAATTATTAACCCCTAATCTGCCGTCCGGACCACACCGCTACTATAATAAATGTATTAACCCCTAAAGCTAAATCTAACCCTAACACTAACACCCCCCTAAGTTAAATATAATTTAAATCTAACGAAATAAATTAACTCTTATTAAATAGATTATTCCTATTTAAAGCTAAATACTTACCTGTAAAATAAACCCTAATATAGCTACAATATAAATAATAATTATATTGTAGCTATTTTAGGATTAATATTTATTTTACAGGCAACTTTGTATTTATTTTAACCAGGTACAATAGCTATTAAATAGTTAATAACTATTTAATAGCTACCTGTTAAAATAATTACAAAATTACCTGGAAAATAAATCCTAACCTAAGTTACAATTAAACCTAACACTACAGTATCATTAAATTAATTAAATAAAATACCTACAATTATCTACAATTAAACCTAACACTACACTATCAATAAATTACTTAAATAAAATACCTACAATTATCTACAATTAAACCTAACACTACACTATCAATAAATTAATTAAATACAATACCTACAAATAAATACAATTAAATAAACTAACTAAAGTACAAAAAATAAAAAAGAACTAAGTTACAAAAAATAAAAAAATATTTACAAACATTAGAAAAATATTACAACAATTTTAAACTACACCTACTCTAAGCCCCCTAATAAAATAACAAAGCCCCCCAAAATAAAAAAATGCCCTACCCTATTCTAAAATTAAAATAGAAAAGCTCTTTTACCTTACCAGCCCTTAAAAGGGCCCTTTGCGGGGCATGCCCCAAAGAATTCAGCTCTTTTGCCTGTAAAAAAAAAACATACAATACCCCCCCCAACATTACAACCCACCACCCACATACCCCTAATCTAACCCAAACCCCCCTAAAATAAACCTAACACTAAGCCCCTGAAGATCTCCCTACCTTGTCTTCA
Source organism: Bombina bombina (assembly GCF_027579735.1). NCBI lineage: Eukaryota > Metazoa > Chordata > Amphibia > Anura > Bombinatoridae > Bombina > Bombina bombina. The sequence continues at coordinate 648,274,731 of NC_069504.1, forward strand.
CCACACCGGGTCCAGATCTGTCCAGAAGAGCCTCCGAAATCTTCATCCAAGCCCAAGCGGGGGCTGAAGAGTGACGTCCATCCTCCGGCTGAAGTCTGGATCCAAGCGGCGGCTAAAGAATTCCATCTTCGGGCAGAAGTCTTCATCCTATCCGGGCAGAAGAGTCAATCCGGACCGGCAAACATCTTCATCCAAGCCGCATCTTCTCTGTTTTTCCATCCGATTACAACCGGCTCCATCTTGAAGACCTCTGGCACAGATCCATCCTCTTCTTGCGACGTCCTAAGTCCGAATGAAGGTTCCTTTAAATGACGTCATCCAAGATGGCGTCCCTCAAATTCCGATTGGCTAATAGGATTCTATCAGCCAATCGGAATTAAGGTAGGAAAATTCTGATTGGCTGATGGAATCAGCCAATCAGAATCAAGTTCAATCCGATTGGCTGATCCGATCAGCCAATCAGATTGAGCTTGCATTCTATTGGCTGATTGGAACAGCCAATAGAATGCGAGCTCAATCTGATTGGCTGATTGGATCAGCCAATCGGATTGAACTTGAATCTGATAGGCTGATTCCATCAGCCAATCAGAATTTTCCTACCTTTATTCCGATTGGCTGATAGAATCCTATCAGCCAATCGGAATTCGAGGGACGCCATCTTGGATGACGTCCCTTAAAGGAACCGTCATTCATCGGGAAGTCGTTGGTGAAGATGTTCCGCGTCGGCGGGATGAACTACATGGATCCGGAAGAAAGAAGATTGAAGATGCCGCTTGATAGAAGACTTCAGTCGGATCATGGACCTCTTCAGCTCCCACTTGGATGAAGACTTCAGCCGGATCATGGACATCTTCAGCCCCCCGCTTGGGCTTGGATCAAGACATCGGAGGCTCTTCTGGATCGATCTGTGAACCCGGCGTGGTGAAGACAAGGTAGGGAGATCTTCAGGGGCTTTGTGTTAGGTTTATTTAAGGGGGGTTTGGGTTAGATTAGGGGTATGTGGGTGGTGGGTTGTAATGTTGGGGGGGGGTATTGTATGTTTTTTTTTTACAGGCAAAAAAGCTGAATTCTTTGGGGCATGCCCCGCAAAGGGCCCTTTTCAGGGCTGGTAAGGTAAAAGAGCTTTTCTATATTAATTTTAGAATAGGGTAGGGCATTTTTTTATTTTGGGGGTCTTTTTTATTTTATTAGGGGGCTTAGAGTAGGTGTAATTAGTTTAAAATTGTTGTAATATTTTTATAATGTTTGTAAATATTTTTTTATTTTTTTTAACTTAGTTCTTTTTTATTTTTTGTAATTTAGTTAGTTTACTTCATTGTATTTATTTGTAGGTATTTTATTTAATTAATTTATTTATTGATAGTGTAGTGTTAGGTTTAATTATAACTTAGGTTAGGATTTATTTTACAGGTAATTTTGTAATTATTTTAACTAGGTAACTATTAAATAGTTATTAACTATTTAATAGCTATTGTACCTGGTTAAAATAATTACAAAGTTGCCTGTAAAATAAATATTTATCCTAAAATAGCTACAATATAATTATAATTTATATTGTAGCTATATTAGGGTTTATTTTACAGGTAAGTATTTAGCTTTAAATAGGAATACTTTATTTAATAAGAGTTCATTTATTTTGTTAGATTTAAATTATATTTAAGTTAGGGGGGTGTTAGTGTTAGGGTTAGACTTAGCTTTAGGGGTTAATACATTTATTATAGTAGCGGTGTGGTCCGGTCGGCAGATTAGGGGTTAATAATTGTAGGTAGGTGGAGGTGACGTTGGGGGCGGCAGATTAGGGGTTAATAAATATAATATAGGGGTCGGCTGTGTTAGGGGCAGCATATTAGGGGTACATAGGTATAATGTAGGTTGCGGCGGTGTACGGAGCGGCAGATTAGGGGTTAAAAAATATGCAGGTGTCAGCGATAGCGGGGGCGGCAGATTAGGGGTTAATAAATATTATGTAGGTGTCGGCGGTATTAGGGGCAGCAGATTAGGGGTACATAGGGATAACGTAGGTGGCGGCGGTGTGCGGTCAGCAGATTAGGGGTTAAAAATTTTTAATAGAGTGGCGGCGATGTGGGGGGGCCTCGGTTTAGGGGTACATAGGTAGTTTATGGGTGTTAGTGTACTTTAGAGCACAGTAGTTAAGAGCTTTATAAACCGGCGTTAGCCCAGAAAGCTCTTAACTACTTACTTTTTTCTGCGGCTGGAGTTTTGTCGTTAGATTTCTAACGCTCACTTCAGCCACGACTCTAAATACCGGCGTTAGAAAGATCCCATTGAAAAGATAGGATTCGCAATTGACGTAAGGGGATCTACTACAGAAAATACTATTTTTAAAATAACAAAATAAAAAAATGTTGTAAAAAAACATATTTGATTTCAAACTGGGTACTGGCTGACAGCTGCCAGTACCCAATATGGCGCATAATAAGGCCGAGAGGGGGTTAGAGAGCTGTTTGGGGGGGGGGGGGGATCAGGGAAGTTGGGGGCTAAGGGGGATCCTACAGAGCAGAATTATCTTTTTTTTTTTTTTTTTTAAATCCCCAAAAAACTCTTATTTTAGTACTGGCAGACTTACTGCCATTACTTAAGATGGCAGGGACAATTGTGGGGTGGGGGAGGGAAGAGAGCTGTTTGGGAGGGATCAGGGGGTGTGATGTGTCATGTGGGAGGTTGATACCTACACTAAAGCTAAAATTAACCCTGCAAGCTCCCTACAAGCTCCCTAATTAACCCCTTCAATGCTGGGCATTATACACGTGTGGTGCGCAACAGCATTTAGCTGCCTTCTAATCACCAAAAAGCAAAGCCAAAGCCATATATGTCTGCTATTTCTGAACAAAGGGGATCCCAGAGAAGCTTTTACAACCATTTATGCCATAATTGCACAAGCAGTTTGTAAATAATTTCAGTGAGAAAAAAAGAAAACACAGCGCATCTGCGATTCACAGCATCGTTTTATACGTAACACACAGCTCCACGTAAAATGGCACACTTACAAGATAAAGGATAAAAACTAGCACTTTGCCCACTGGCTGATGAGAAGACCGCCTGTAGTAGTTACAGGAAAGGATCACCTGGACGCCGACCAACAGCACCTGGAGTTACACTTCTCCTTGTCTCACAGAGCGGTAATGGATCAATTGCATATAGCAGTCCATTTACCCAACGCGTTTCCTCTGCTCACGGGCAGACTTTTTCAAGGGGATTTGTTCAACTGGAGTACCCCTTCAATGCTGGGCATAATACATGTTTAGTGCGCAGTGGCATTTTGCGGCCTTCTAAATACCAAAAAGCAATGCCAAAGCCATATATGTCTGCAATTTCTGAACAAAGGGGATCCCAGAGAAGCATTTACAACCATGTATGCCATAATTGCACAAGTTGTTTGTAAATAATTTCAGTGAGAAACCTAAAGTTTGTGAAACAATTTGTGAAAAAGTGAACAATTTTTTTTATTTGATCGCATTTGGTAGTGAAATGGTGGCATGAAATATACCAAAATGGGCCTAGATCAATACTTTGGGATGTCTTCTAAAAAAAAAATATATGCATGTCAAGGGATATTCAGGGATTCCTGAAAGATAACAGTGTCCCAATGTAACTAGCGCTAATTTTAAAAAAAAGTGGTTTGGAAATAGCAAAGTGCTACTTGTATTTATTTCCCTATAACTTGCAAAAAAAGCAAAGCACATGTAAACATTGGGTATTTCTAAACTCAGGACAAAATTTAGAAACTATTTAGCATGGGTGTTTTTTGGTGGTTGTAGATGTGTAACAGATTTTGGGGGTCAAAGTTAGAAAAAGTGTGTTTTTTTCCATTTTTTTCTCATATTTTATAATTTTTTAATAGTAAATTATAAGATATGATGAAAATAATGGTATCTTTAGAAAGTCCATTTAATGGCGAGAAAAACGGTATATAATATGTGTGGGTACAGTAAATGAGTAAGAGGAAAATTACAACTAAACACAAACGCTGCAGAAATGTAAAAATAGCCTTGGTCCCAAACGGACAGAAAATGGAAAAGTGCTGTGGTCCTTAAGGGGTTAATGAATGACTCCAAATACCAGCGGTAGCCCAAAACCAGCGTTAGGAGCCTCTAATGCTGGTTTTGACGGCTGCCGCCAAACTCTAAATCTAGCCGAGTATGTATCAAAATACCATCATATATATATAGAAATAGGTATTTATAAATAAATATAACACATTCTGCTATGTGAAGAATATTTGAATGTGAAATATTAATATTTTCATGTCGGGTTAGCGCACTATCACCTAGATTACAAGTTTTGCGGGGTGTGGTGCAGACAACGCTGGTATTATGGGTTTTTACCCAATACCAGCACTGCTTACGGTAGCGGTGCGCAGGTAAAACGTGCTTGTGCACGATTTCCCCGTAGGAATCAAATGGGGAGAGTCGGCTGAAAAGAAACCTAACACCTGCAAAAAAGCAGCTTTCAGCTTCTAACGCAGCTCCATTGATTCTTATGGGGAAATACATTTTATGTCTACACCTAACACCCTAACATGAACCCCGAGTCTAAACACCGCTAATATTACACTTATTAACCCCTAATCCACTGCCCCCGATATCGCAGACACCTACATTATATTATTAACCCCTAGTCTGCCGCTCCAGACACCGCCGCCACCTACATTATACTTATTAACCCCTAATCTGCTGCCCCAACATCGCCAACACCTACATTATATTTATTAACCCCTAATCTGCCGCCCCCAATGTCGCCACCACCTACCTACACTTATTAACCCCTAATCTGTCGCCCCCATTATATTAAAGTTCTTAACCCCTAAAACTAAGTCTAACCCTAACACCCCCTAACTTAAATATAATTTAAATAAATCTAAATAAAATAACTACAATTAACTAAATTATTCCTATTTAAAACTAAATACTTACCTATAAAATAAACCCTAAAATAGCTACAATATAACTAATAGTTACATTGTAGCTAGCTTAGGGTTTATTTTTATTTTACAGGCAACTTTGTATTTATTTTAACTAGGTAGAATACTTATTAAATAGTTATTAACAATTTAATAGCTACCTAGTTAAATAAAGACAAATTTACCTGTAAAATAAAACCTAACCCAAGTTACAATTATACCTAACACTACACTATAATTAAATTAATTCCCTAAACTAAATACAATTAAATACAATTAAATACAATTATCTAAAGTATGGAAAAAAACACTAAATTACAGAAAATAATAAAATAATTACAAGTTTTTTAAACTAATTACACCTAATCTAATCCCCCAAAATAATAAAAAGCCCTACCCTATACTAAATTACAAATAGCCCTTAAAAGGGCCTTTTGCGGGACATTGCCCCAAAGTAATCAGCTCTTTTACCTGTAAAAAAAGTACAATACCCCCCCCAACATTAAAACCCACCACCCACACACCCAACTCTACAGGGAGTGCAGAATTATTAGGCAAGTTGTATTTTTGAGGATTAATTTTATTATTGAACAACAACCATGTTCTCAATGAACCCAAAAAACTCATTAATATCAAAGCTGAATATTTTTGGAAGAAGTTTTTAGTTTGTTTTTAGTTTTAGCTATTTTAGGGGGATATCTGTGTGTGCAGGTGACTATTACTGTGCATAATTATTAGGCAACTTAACAAAAAACAAATATATACCCATTTCAATGATTTATTTTTACCAGTGAAACCAATATAACATCTCAAAATTCACAAATATACATTTCTGACATTCAAAAACAAAACAAAAACAAATCAGTGACCAATATAGCCACCTTTCTTTGCAAGGACACTCAAAAGCCTGCCATCCATGGATTCTGTCAGTGTTTTGATCTGTTCACCATCAACATTGCTTGCAGCAGCAACCACCGCCTCCTAGACACTGTTCAGAGAGGTGTACTGTTTTCCCTCCTTGTAAATCTCACATTTGATGATGGACCACAGGTTCTCAATGGGGTTCAGATCAGGTGAACAAGGAGGCCATGTCATTAGAGTTTCTTCTTTTATACCCTTTCTTGCCAGCCATGCTGTGGAGTACTTGGACGCGTGTGATGGAGCATTGTCCTGCATGAAAATCATCTTTTTCTTGAAGGATGCAGACTTCTTCCTGTACCACTGCTTGAAGAAGGTGTCTTCCAGAAACTGGAAGTAGGACTGGGAGTTGAGCTTGACTCCATCCTCAACCCGAAAAGGCCCCACAAGCTCATCTTTGATGATACCAGCCCAAACCAGTACTCCACCTCCACCTTGCTGGCGTCTGAATCGGACTGGAGCTCTCTGCCCTTTACCAATCCAGCCATGGGCCCATCAATCTGGCCCATCAAGACTCACTCTCATTTCATCAGTCCATAAAACCTTAGAAAAATCAGTCTTGAGATATTTCCTGGCCCAGTCTTGACGTTTCAGCTTGTGTGTCTTGTTCAGTGGTGGTCGTCTTTCAGCCTTTCTTACCTTGGCCATGTCTCTGAGTATTGCACACCTTGTGCTTTTGGGCACTCCAGTGATGTTGCAGCTCTGAAATATGGCCAAACTGGTGGCAAGTGGCATCTTGGCAGCTGCACGCTTGACTTTTCTCAGTTCATGGGCAGTTATTTTGCGCCTTGGTTTTTCCACACGCTTCTTGCGACCCTGTTGACTATTTTGAATGAAACGCTTGATTGTTCGATGATCACGCTTCAGAAGCTTTGCAATTTTAAGAGTGCTGCATCCCTCTGCAAGATATCTCACTATTTTTGACTTTTCTGAGCCTGTCAAGTCCTTCTTTTGACCCATTTTGCCAAAGGAAAGGAAGTTGCCTAATAATTATGCACACCTGATATAGGGTGTTGATGTCATTAGACCACACCCCTTCTCATTACAGAGATGCACATCACCTAATATGCTTAATTGGTAGTAGGCTTTCGAGCCTATACAGCTTGGAGTAAGACAACATGCATAAAGAGGATGATGTGGTCAAAATACTCATTTGCCTAATAATTCTGCACTCCCTGTATTCTAAAACACACTCAATACCCCCTTAATAAAACCTAACACTAACCCCTTGAAGATCACCCTACCTTGAGAAGTCTTCACCCACCCGGGCCGAAGTCCTCGACGAAGCTGGGCGAAGTGGTCCTCCAGACGGGCAGAAGTCTTCATCCAAGTCGGGAAGAAGAGGTCCTCCAGACGGGCAGAAGTCTTCATCCAGGCGGCATCTTCTATCTTCATCCATCCGGCGCGGAGCAGCTCCATCTTCAAGACATACGACGCGGAGCATCCTCTTCAAATGACGTCCAACTGAAGAATGAAGGTTCCTTTAAATGACGTCATCCAAGATGTCGTCCCTTCAATTCCAATTGGCTGAAAGAATTCTATCAGCCAATCGGAATTAAGGTAGAAAAAATCTATTGGCTGATGCAACCAGCCAATAGGATTGAGCTCACATTCTATTGGCTGATCCAATCAATTGGATCAGCCAATAGGATTGAACTTCAATCCTATTGGCTGATTGCATCAGCCAATAGGATTTTTTCTACCTTAATTACCTTACTAGAGGGTATTTCAATTACCTTACTAGATGGTACCTTAATTATCTTACTAGATGGTACCTCAATCTCAACAGATTGAAGCAAATATATAAAAATACATCTAACAAATGCTGGAGGGGGTGGCGGACACGTTAAGAAGCTGCGGTCTTATGACCGCTGCTTCTTCACTTCCGTTTCAGGCGAGCCTGCGCTGCTTCATAAATGGAGCCCAAATTGGTTGATATCTAAGTGGAAATAATTTTATTTATTTAATTAATGTTCAAAAATTTTCTGGGAAGCAGCAAAAGCTGTATTCTGTTAGAGTTAGTAAGCTGATAGAAGGGAAATTACGTTTGGAAGAAGAAAAAATAGATTTAAAGAAATTCAACTTTCCAACAAGGTTAAATATATATATTGTATATTCTGTAGAAAAAAGAGCTAAATAGCTTAAGGGCAATGTCCTACAAAAATCCCTTCTAAGGGCTATTGTTATAGTAACTTTTTGTGTTAGTTTAGGGTTTTAAATTTTGCAGTGTTTTTTTTTTTTTTTTTAAACGGGGCCTAAGTTTTTGTATAGGTATAACTGCTGGTTTATTATTTTTGGTTGTGTTGTTTTGTTTTTTTCTGTAATGTTAGTTTTTTTTAATTTTTGTGTCAATGTGTTATTATTTGTAACTTAGGGAGTGCTAGTTTAGAGATGGGGGGGGTTAGCTGTTAGGATGTTAAGTAGTGTAGGAGTAGTTTGTGTTGGGGAGTTGTGGCAGATTATGGGTTAATAAGCTAGGGGGCTTATTGTGTTAAGGGGTTGTGGCAGTGTAGGGGTAAGTAGAGTATGGGGATAATGCATTGGTGTATTGGTGGTTTAGGGGTTAATAGCAATTAAGATTGATTGCGGTGGGCTACTTGCGGTTTAGGGATTAAAGGGTAAGGGTAGAAGATTTATTGCGGTGGGTGATTGGCGGGTTTACGGGTTAAGTAGTGCAGGGTTAGTTTGCTGTGGTAGGTTCTGTCAGTTTTGGGGTATATATAGGTAGAAGCTTATGGGGTAGAAGGTTAATTGCGGTGGGCTATTTGTGGTTTACAGGTTAAGTAGTGCAGGGTTAGTTTGCAGTGGTGGGTTCTGTCAGTTTAGCTGTACATAGGGGTAGAAGGTATAGGGGTATAAGGTTTATTGCAGTGGGCTATTGATGGTTTAGGGGTTAATAGGGTAGAAGGTTTATTGTGGTGGGCTATTGGTGGTTTGGGGTTTAATAGAGTAGAAGGTTTATTACGATGGGCTATTGGCGGTTTAGGGTTTAATAGGGTAGAAAGTTTATTGTGGTGGGCTATTGGTGGTTTACAGGTTAATTAGTGGAGGGTTAGTTTGCAGTGGTGGGTTCTGTCAGTTTAGTGGTACATAGGGGTAGAAGGTATAGGGGTATAAGGTTTATTGCAGTGGGCTATTGATGGTTAAGGGTTTAATAGAGTAGAAGGTTTATTACGATGGGCTATTGGCGGTTTAGGGTTTAATAGGGTAGAAGGTTTATTGTGGTGGGCTATTGGTGTTTTACAGGTTAATTAGTGGAGGGTTAGTTTGCAGTGGTGGGTTCTGTCAGTTTAGTGGTACATAGGGGTAGAAGGTATACGGGTATAAGGTTTATTGCAGTGGGCTATTGATGGTTTAGGGGTTAATAGGGTAGAATATTTATTGTTGTGGGCTACTGGTGGTTTAGGGTTTAATAGAGTAGAAGGTTTATTACGATGGGCTATTGGCGGTTTAGGGTTTAATAGGGTAGAAAGTTTATTGTGGTGGGCTATTGGTGGTTTACAGGTTAATTAGTGGAGGGTTAGTTTGCAGTGGTGGGTTCTGTCAGTTTAGTGGTACATAGGGGTAGAAGGTATAGGGGTAGACGGTTTATTGCAGTGGGCTATTGGCGGTTTAGGGGTTAATAGGGTAGAAGGTTTATTGCGATGGGCTATTGACGGTTTATGGGGCAAAGAAGTATAGGGTTATTTTGCGGTGGTGGGTTCTGTCGGTTTAGGTGTACTTGTTATAGTTGTTATATTTATTGTCAATGTCAGTGCCGATGCTGGCTGGAATTTATCATCAGCATTGCCGCCCATTGGGGTGTACATTAAAAAGCCTTTCGGCTATTGTGTGTTTCCTGTGCTTATCCTGTTCCTCTTGTGTGAGGGTTCCAATGCATCAAGAAATGTTGGTGAACTAATGAAATTGCTCTGTCACTTAAAATATTTCCCTCATAAAGCTAAACCACTGACTGTGGACTTATTGTTTTTCTATTCTCCCGTTTTTGTAACCTTCCACTGCTTTAACAGTGTTGCTGCTATACAATCTGTATGAGGTTAATAAAACACATCTATAGAAACCTGCATGTTGTTTTCATTCTAAAGTCACCTTTTAAAACTTTGGATGCAAAAGAGATCTAGACCCTCTGTAAATTAAAAGATTAACAGTAATGGTAAGCATTGGGGTGTGCTGTCAAGAAGGGCACACTTAAAGGGACGTTAAACAGTTATAGGGCCTGAGTATCTAACATTATCTAAAAAAGGGAGTGTCTTTGGGCTAGATTATGAGTGGAGCGCTATTTTGTGTTCCTCATTAACTTTGCTAAACCGAAGCTTCTTTTTACAGTATGCATAATCATTTATTTGTTTTTAAAATATTAAATATTTCAATAACGCAGCTTGAAGATAGCAATTCTTCATGTGCTCTAACTCGACTGTGTTGTAAACCCCGATGCACATTACTCATATTTTACATTCCAATGTTCTTCACATACACCTAGATTACAAGTTATGCGCGATTTAGGGAAATTAAGGAACGCAACAAAAGTTGTGTTATTTAACACCCTATAGCACAGCCATTACAAGTTTTCAAACAGCCAGCTTGTGCGTGCGATATGGCTGTGTTGAGCTCCATACCGCACACATTCCAAACGCTGTTTTGACGTGCTCGTGCACGCTTCCCCCATAGACATCAATGGGGAGAGCGGGTCAGAAAAAAGCCTAACACCTGCGATCGCATAATGAAAAGCTCCCATTGATGTCTATGGGGGAAAAAAAGAATCCAGAATCCAGTCCGAGGACTGCATTTTCTGTCCGAGGACTGGATTCTGATTTGCTTATCAGTTGAAGAAGAAGGCAGCTACGTAATGGTGGGGGGAGTTCGGCTGCCATATTTACCGGGTATTAGAGTAGTTAGCTACGCTGATTAGGACAGAAGCAAGGCGGCAAGGCAGGAGGGGTATAGTGCAGCCGGATCTTCGGTTTTTTATTTTCAATATCAAATCATGAATCATTGATTCTTATGGGGAAATACATTTTATGTCTACACCTAACACCCTAACATGAACCCCGAGTCTAAACACCGCTAATATTACACTTATTAACCCCTAATCCACCGCCCCCAATATCGCAGACACCTACATTATATTATTAACCCCTAATCTGCCGCTCCAGACACCACCGCCACCTACATTATACTTATTAACCCCTAATCTGCTGCCCCAACATCGCCGACACCTACATTATATTTATTAACCCCTAATCTGCCGCCCCCAATGTCGCCACCACCTACCTACACTTATTAACCCCTAATCTGTCGCCCCCATTATATTAAAGTTCTTAACCCCTAAAACTAAGTCTAACCCTAACACCCCCTAACTTAAATATAATTTAAATAAATCTAAATAAAATAACTACAATTAACTAAATTATTCCTATTTAAAACTAAATACTTACCTATAAAATAAACCCTAAAATAGCTACAATATAACTAATAGTTAGTTAGCTTAGGGTTTATTTTTATTTTACAGGCAACTTTGTATTTATTTTAACTAGGTAGAATACTTATTAAATAGTTATTAACAATTTAATAGCTACCTAGTTAAAATAAAGACAAATTTACCTGTAAAATAAAACCTAACCCAAGTTACAATTATACCTAACACTACACTATAATTAAATTAATTCCCTAAACTAAATACAATTAAATACAATTAAATACAATTATCTAAAGTACGGAAAAAAACACTAAATTACAGAAAATAATAAAATAATTACAAGTTTTTTAAACTAATTACACCTAATCTAATCCCCCTAATAAAATTAAAAAGCCCCCCAAAATAATAAAAAGCCCTACCCTATACTAAATTACAAATAGCCCTTAAAAGGGCCTTTTTGCGGGACATTGCCCCAAAGTAATTAGCTCTTTTACCTGTAAAAAAAAGTACAATACCCCCCCAACATTAAAACCAACCACCCACACACCCAACTCTATTCTAAAACCCACTCAATACCCCCTTAATAAAACCTAACACTAACCCCTTGAAGATCAACCTACCTTGAGAAGTCTTCACCCACCCGGGCCGAAGTCCTCAACGAAGCCGGGCGAAGTGGTCCTCCAGACGAGCAGAAGTCTTCATCCAAGTCAGGAAGAAGAGGTCCTCCAGACGGGCAGAAGTCTTCATCCAGGCGGCATCTTCTATCTTCATTCATCCGGCACGGAGCGGCTCCATCTTCAAGACATACGACGCGGAGCATCCACTTCAAATGACGTCCAACTGAAGAATGAAGGTTCCTTTAAATGACGTCATCCAAGATGTCGTCCCTTCAATTCCAATTGTCTGAAAGAATTCTATCAGCCAATCGAAATTAAGGTAGAAAAAATCCTATTGGCTGATGCAACCAGCCAATAGGATTGAGCTCACATTCTATTGGCTGATCCAATCAATTGGATCAGCCAATAGGATTGAACTTCAATCCTATTGGCTGATTGCATCAGCCAATAGGATTTTTTCTACCTTAATTACCTTACTAGAGGGTACCTCAATTACCTTACTAGAGGGTACCTCAATTACCTTACTAGATGGTACCTTAATTATCTTACTAGATGGTACCTCAATCTCAACAAATTGAAGCAAATATATAAAAATACATCTAACAAATGCTGGAGGGGGTGGCGGACACGTTAAGAAGCTGCGGTCTTATGACCGCTGCTTCTTCACTTTCGTTTCAGGCGAGCCTGCGCTGCTTCATAAATGGAGCCCAAATTGGTTGATATCTAAGTGGAAATAATTTTATTTATTTAATTAATGTTCAAAACCCAGAAATTTTCTGGGAAGCAGCAAAAGCTGTATTCTGTTAGAGTTAGTAAGCTGATAGAAGGGAAATTACGTTTGCTGGAAGAAAAAAAATAGTTTTAAAGAAATTCAACTTTCCAACAAGGTTAAATATATATATTGTATTTTGTGTAGAAAAAAAGAGCTAAATAGCTTTAGGGCAATGTCCTACAAAAATCCCTTCTAAGGGCTATTGTTATAGTAACTTTTTGTGTTAGTTTAGGGTTTTAAATTTTGCAGTGTTTTTTTTTTTTAAACGGGGCCTAAGTTTTTGTATAGGTATTACTGCGGGTTTATTATTTTTGGTTGTGTTGTTTTGGTTTTTTCTGTAATGTTAGTTTTTTATAATTTTTGTGTCAATGTGTTATTATTTGTAACTTAGGGAGTGCTAGTTTAGAGATGGGGGGTTAGCTGTTAGGATGTTAAGTAGTGTAGGAGTAGTTTGTGTTGGGGGGTTGTGGCAGATTATGGGTTAATAAGCTAGGGGGCTTATTGTGTTAAGGGGTTGTGGCAGTGTAGGGGTAAGTAGAGTATGGGGATAATGCATTGGTGTATTGGTGGTTTAGGGGTTAATAGCAATTAAGATTGATTGCAGTGGGCTATTGGCGGTTTAGGGATTAAAGGGTAAGGGTAGAAGATTTATTGCGGTGGGTGATTGGCGGGTTTACGGGTTAAGTAGTGCAGGGTTAGTTTGCTGTGGTAGGTTCTGTCAGTTTAGGGGTATATATAGGTAGAAGCTTATGGGGTAGAAGGTTAATTGCGGTGGGTTATTTGTGGTTTACAGGTTAAGTAGTGCAGGGTTAGTTTGCAGTGGTGGGTTCTGTCAGTTTAGCTGTACATAGGGGTAGAAGGTATAGGGGTATAAGGTTTATTGCAGTGGGCTTTTGATGGTTTAGGGGTTAATAGGGTAGAAGGTTTATTGTGGTGGGCTATTGGTGGTTTAGGGTTTAATAGAGTAGAAGGTTTATTACGATGGGCTATTGGCGGTTTAGGGTTTAATAGGGTAGAATGTTTATTGTGGTGGGCTATTCGTGGTTTACAGGCTAATTAGTGGAGGGTTAGTTTGCAGTGGTGGGTTCTGTCAGTTTAGTGGTACATAGGGGTAGAAGGTATAGGGGTATAAGGTTTATTGCAGTGGGCTATTGATGGTTTAGGGTTTAATAGAGTAGAAGGTTTATTACGATGGGCTATTGGCGGTTTAGGGTTTAATAGGGTAGAAAGTTTATTGTGGTGGGCTATTGGTGTTTTACAGTTTAATTAGTGGAGGGTTAGTTTGCAGTGGTGGGTTCTGTCAGTTTAGTGGTACATAGGGGTAGAAGGTATAGGGGTATAAGGTTTATTGCAGTGGGCTATTGATGGTTTAGGGGTTAATAGGGTAGAAGATTTATTGTGGTGGGCTATTGGTGGTTTAGGGTTTAATAGAGTAGAAGGTTTATTACGATGGGCTATTGGCGGTTTAGGGTTTAATAGGGTAGAAAGTTTATTGTGGTGGGCTATTGGTGGTTTACAGGTTAATTAGTGGAGGGTTAGTTTGCAGTGGTGGGTTCTGTCAGTTTAGTGGTACATAGGGTAGAAGGTATAGGGGTAGAAGGTTTATTGCAGTGGGCTATTGGCGGTTTAGGGGTTAATAGGGTAGAAGGTTTATTGCAATGGGCTATTGACGGTTTATGGGCAAAGAAGTATAGGGTTATTTTGCGGTGGTGGGTTCTGTCGGTTTAGGTGTACTTGTTATAGTTGTTATATTCATTGTCAATGTCAGTGCCGATGCTGGCTGGAATTTATCGTCAGCATTGCCGCCCATTGGGGTGTACATTAAAAAGCCTCTCAGCTATTGTGTGTTTCCTGTGCTTATCCTGTTCCTCTTGTGTGAGGGTTCCAATGCATCAAGAAATGTTGGTGAACTAATGAAATTGCTCTGTCACTTAAAATATTTCCCTCATAAAGCTAAACCACTGACTGTGGACTTATTGTTTTTCTATTCTCCCGTTTTTGTAACCTTCCACTGCTTTAACAGTGTTGCTGCTATACAATCTGTATGAGGTTAATAAAACACATCTATAGAAACCTGCATGTTGTTTTCATTCTAAAGTCACCTTTTAAAACTTTGGATGCAAAAGAGATCTAGACCCTCTGTAAATTAAAAGATTAACAGTAATGGTAGGCATTGGGGTGTGCTGTCAAGAAGGGCACACTTAAAGGGACGTTAAACAGTTATAGGGCCTGATTATCTAACATTATCTAAAAAAGGGAGTGTCTTTGGGCTAGATTATGAGTGGAGCGCTATTTTGTGTTCCTCATTAACTTTGCTAAACCGAAGCTTCTTTTTACAGTATGTATAATCATTTATTTGTTTTTAAAATATTAAATATTTCAATAACGCAGCTTGAAGATAGCAATTCTTCATGTGCTCTAACTCGACTGTGTTGTAAACCCCGATGCACATTACTCATATTTTACATTCCAATGTTCTTCACATACACCTAGATTACGAGTTATGCGCGATTTAGGGAAATTAAGGAACGCAACAAAAGTTGTGTTATTTAACACCCTATAGCACAGCCATTACAAGTTTTCAAACAGCCAGCTTGTGCGTGCGATATGGCTGTGTTGAGCTCCATACCGCACACATTCCAAACTCTGTTTTGACGTGCTCGTGCACGCTTCCCCCATAGACATCAATGGGGAGAGCGGGTCAGAAAAAAGCCTAACACCTGCGATCACATAATGAAAAGCTCCCATTGATGTCTATGGGGGAAAAAAAAGAATCCAGAATCCAGTCCGAGGACTGCATTTTCTGTCCGAGGACTGGATTCTGATTTGCTTATCAGTTGAAGAAGAAGGCAGCTACGTAATGGTGGGGGGAGTTCGGCTGCCATATTTACCGGGTATTAGAGTAGTTAGTGACGCTGATTAGGACAGAAGCAAGGCGGCAAGGCAGGAGTGGTATAGTGCAGGCGGATCTTCGGTTTTTTATTTTCAATATCAAATCATGTTAACGGAAGTGTTGACTCTCCCTTTAACTAAATAATACCTATTTAAAACTAAATACATACTTACCTGTGAAATAAATTCTAAGCTAGCTACAATATAACTAATAGTTATATTGTAGTTAGCTTAGGGTTTTTTTTATTTCACAGGTAAGTTTGTATTTATTTTAACTAGGTAGACTAGTTAGTAAATAGTTATCTACTATTTACTAACTACCTAGTTAAAATAAATACAAACTTACCGGTGAAATAAAACCTAAGATGCCTTACACTCAAACCTAACATAAAAAAAAAATCTACCATTACAAAAAATAACAAACAAAATTATACAAAATAATAAAAATTATTCGTATTCTAATACCCTTTAAAAAAAAAAAACACCCCAAAATAAAAAAAACCCAATCTAGAATAAACTGCCAAGGGCCCTAAAGTTAAAAGCTCTTTTGCTACAAAACAAAACAAACACTCGCTAACAGTATACAAACCCCCACCCCCCAAAACCACAAAATAAAAATAAAGTAAAACCTAATCTACTCATTGCCCTGAAAAGGGCATTTGTATGGGCATTGCCCTTAAATGGGCATTTAGCTCCTTTTCCTGCCATTAAAAGGGCATTCAGCTCTTTTGTGAAATGCCCAAGCCCTAATCTAAAAATAAAAACCCACCCCAAAATGAAAAAATACTTTACACAAAATAACAAACAAATGATCAAAAATAATAAAAGCTATTCCTATTCTAATACCCATTTAATAAAAAAAAACAACCCAAAATATAAAACCTAATCTAGAATAAACTACCAATAGCCCTTAAAAGGGCTTTTCATAGGGAATTGCCCTAAGTTAAACATATCTTTTACCTGAAAAAAAAATACAAAGACCTACTAACATTACAAACCCTCACCCCCCCCCCAAACCCACAAAAAAAAAAAAACTATCTAAAAAAACCTAAGCTAACCATTGTCCTGAAAAGGGCATTTGTATGGGCATTGCCCTTAAAAGGGCATTTAGCTCTTTTGCTTTGCCCTGAAAAGGGCATTTAGCTATTTTACGAAAGCCCAAACCCTAAACTAAAAAAAAACACACCCAAAGCAAACCTTAAAAAAACCTAAAACTAACCCCCGCCTGGATAAAGACAGAAGATGATGAAGACTTCTCGCCACATGGATGAAGACTTCTCGCCACATGGATGAAGACTTCTCGCCGCTTGGATGAGGACTTCACCGCCTGGATGAAGATAGTTCAAGCGGGACTTCAAAAACTGTCAGTGGATCTTCGGGAGTTAGTGTTAGGTTTTTCTAAGGTTTTTTTTGAGTGTTTTGTTTTTAGTTTAGGGTTTGGGCATTCGTAAAAAGAGCTAAATGCCCTTTTAAGGGTAATGCCCATACAAATGCCCTTTTCAGGGCAATGGGTAGCTTAGGTTTTTGTTAGAGTTATGTTTTTTATGTTGGGGGATTGTTTGGGTGGTGGGTTTTACTGTTGGGGGGGTCTTTGTATTTATTTTTTTATAGGTAAAAGTGCTGTTTAATGTAGGGCAATGCCCTAGAAAAGGCTCTTTTAAGGGCTATTGGTAGTTTATTGTAGGCTAGGGTTATTTTTATTTTGGGTGGGCCTTTTTATTTTTATAGAGCTATTAGATTAGATGTAATTGTTTTTTATTTTGGACAATTTTGCTAGTTATTTTTCGTAATTTAGTGTTTGTTTGTTTTGTAATTTAGTCTTTTTTATTAGATAGGCCTAGATTTAGAGTTGGACGGTAGCCGTCAAAACCAGCGTTAGAGGCTCCTAACGCTGGTTTTTACCGCCCTCTGGTATTTGGAGCCAGTAATTAAAGGGTCTAACGCTCACTTTACAGCCGCGACTTTTCCATACCGCAGATCCCCTTACGTCAATTGCGTATCCTATCTTTTCAATGGGATCTTTCTAACGCTGGTATTTAGAGTCGTAGCTGAAGTGAGCGTTAGAAATCTAACGACAAAACTCCAGCCGCAGAAAAAAGTCAGTAGTTAAGAGCTTTCTGGGCTAACGCCGGTTTATAAAGCTCTTAACTACTGTGCTCTAAAGTACACTAACACCCATAAACTACCTATGTACCCCTAAACCGAGGTCCCCCCACATCGCCGCCACTATATTTAAATTTTTTAACCCCTAATCTTCCGCTCCGTACACTGCCGCCAACTACGTTATCCCTATGTACCCATAATCTGCTGCCCCTAACACCGCTGACCCCAATATTATATTTATTAACCCCTAATCTGCCCCCCACAATGTCGCCTCCACCTGCCTACACTTATTAACCCCTAATCTGCCGACCGGACCGCGTCGCTATTATAATAAAGTTATTAACCCCTAATCCGCCTCACTCCCGCCTCAATAACCCTATAATAAATAGTATATTAACCCCTAATCTGCCCTCCCTAACATCGCCAAAACCTAACTTCAAGCATTAACCCCTAATCTGCCGACCGGAGTTCACCGCTATTCAAATACATTTTTTAACCCCTAAAGCTAATTCTAACCCTAACTCTAACACCCCCCTAACTTAAATATAATTTAAATCTAACTAAATAAATTAACTATTATTAAATAAATTATTCCTATTTAAAGCTAAATACTTACCTGTAAAATAAACCCTAATATAGCTACAATATAAATTATAATTATATTGTAGCTATTTTAGGATTTATATTTATTTTACAGGTAACTTTGTAATTATTTTAACCAGGTACAATAGCTATTAAATAGTTAATAACTATTTAATAGTTACCTAGTTAAAATAATTACAAAATTACCTGTAAAATAAATCCTAACCTAAGTTACAATTAAACCTAACACTACACTATCAATAAATAAATTAAATAAAATACCTCCAATTACCTACAATTAAACCTAACACTACACTATCAATACATTAATTAAATACAATACCTACAAATAACTACAATTAAATAAACTAACTAAAGTACAAAAAATAAAAAATAACAAAATTACAAAAAATAAAAAAATATTTACAAACATTAGAAAAATATTACAACAATTTTAAACTAATTACACCTACTCTAAGCCCCCTAATAAAATAACAAAGCCCCCCAAAATAAAAAAAATGCTCTACCCTATTCTAAATTAAAAAAGTTCAAAGCTCTTTTACCTTACCAGCCCTTAAAAGGACCTTTTGTGGGGCATGCCCCAAAGAATTCAGCTCTTTTGCCTGTAAAAAAAAACATACAATACCCCCCCAACATTACAACCCACCACCCACATACCCCTAATCTAACCCAAACCCCCCTTAAATAAACCTAACACTAAGCCCCTGAAGATCTTCCTACCTTATCTTCACCTCGCCGGGTATCACCGATCGGTCCTGGCTCCGAAATCTTCATCCAACCCAAGCAGGGGCTGGCGATCCATAATCCTGCGGCTGAAGAGGTCCAGAAGAGGCTCCAAAGTCTTCATCCTATCCGGGAAGAAGAGGCGATCCAGACCGTCAACCATCTTGATCCAAGCGGCATCTTCTATCTTCATCCGATGAGGAACGGCTCCATCGTGAAGACCTCCAGTGCGGATCAATCTTCTTCCTCCGACGTCCAACTGAAGAATGATGGTTCCTTTAAGGGACATCATCCAAGATGACGTCCCTCGAATTCCGATTGGCTGATCAGCCAATCAGATTGAGCTCGCATTCTATTGGCTGTTCCGATCAGCCAATAGAATGCGAGCTCAATCTGATTGGCTGATCGGATCAGCCAATCGGATTGAACTTTATTCTGATTGCCTGATTCCATCAGCCAATCAGAATTTTCCTACCTTAATTCCGATTGGCTGATAGAATCCTATCGGCCAATTGGAATTCGAGGGACGCCATCTTGGATGACATCCCTTAAAGGAACCGTCATTCTTCAGTTGGACGTCGGAGGAAGAAGATTGATCCGCGCTGGAGGTCTTCACGATGGAGCCGTTCCTCATCGGATGAAGATAGAAGATGCCGCTTGGATCAAGATGGTTGCCGGTCTGGATCGCCTCTTCTTCCCGGATAGGATGAAGACTTTGGAGCCTCTTCTGGACCTCTTCAGCCGCAGGATTATGGATCGCCAGCCCCCGCTTGGGTTGGATAAAGATTTCGGAGCCAGGACCGATCGGTGATACCCAGCGAGGTGAAGATAAGGTAGGAAGATCTTCAGGGGCTTAGTTTTAGGTTTATTTAAGGGGGGTTTGGGTTAGATTAGGGGTATGTGGGTGGTGGGTTGTAATGTTGGGGGGGGGTTATTGTATGTGTTTTTTTACAGGCAAAACAGCTGAATTCTTTGGGGCATGCCCCACAAAAGGTCCTTTTAAGGGCTGGTAAGGTAAAAGAGCTTTGAACTTTTTTAATTTAGAATAGGGTAGAGCATTTTTTTATTTTGGGGGGCTTTGTTATTTTATTAGGGGGCTTAGAGTAGGTGTAATTAGTTTAAAATTGTTGTAATATTTTTCTAATGTTTGTAAATATTTTTTTATTTTTTGTAACTTAGTTCTTTTTTATTTTTTTGTACTTTAGTTAGTTTATTTAATTGTAGTTATTTGTAAGTATTGTATTTAATTAATGTATTGATAGTGTAGTTTTAGGTTTAATTGTAGTTAATTGGAGGTATTTTATTTAATTTATTTATTGATAGTGAAGTGTTAGGTTTAATTGTAACTTAGGTTAGGATTTATTTTACAGGTAATTTTGTAATTATTTTAACTAGGTAGCTATTAAATAGTTCTTAATTATTTAATAGCTATTGTACCTGGTTAAAATAAATACAAAGTTGCCTGTAAAATAAATATTAATCCTAAAATAGCTACAATATAATTATAATTTATATTGTAGCTATATTAGGGTTTATTTTACAGGTAAGTATTTATCTTTAAATAGGAAAAATTTATTTAATAAGAAATAATTTATTTCGTTAGATAAAAATTATATTTAAGTTAGGGGGGTGTTAGGGTTAGGGTTAGAATTAGCTTTAGGGGTTAAAAAATTTATTAAAGTAGCGGTGAGCTCCGCTCGGCAGATTAGGGATTAATTATTGTAGGTAGCTGGCGGCGACGTTGTGGGGGGCAGATTAGGGGTTAATAAATATAATATAGGGGTCGGCGGTGTTAGGGGCAGCAGATTAGGGGTACATAGGGATAATGTATGCTGCGGCGGTATACGGAGCGGCAGATTAGGGGTTAATAATAATATGCAGGTGTCAGCGATAGCGGGGGCGGCAGATTAGAGGTTAATAAGTGTAAGGTTAGGGGTGTTTAGACTCGGGGTACATGTTAGAGTGTTAGGTTCAGACGTAGGAAGTGTTTCCCCATAGAAAACAATGGGGCTGCGTTAAGAGCTGAACGCTGCTTTTTTGCAGGTGTTAGGTTTTTTTTCAGCTCAAACTGCCCCATTGTTTTCTATGGGGGAATTGTGCACGAGCACGTTTTTGAAGCTGGCCGCGTCCGTAAGCACCGCTGGTATCTAGAGTTGCAGTGGCGTTAAATTATGCTCTACGCTCCCTTTTTGGAGCCTAACGCACTGAAAACCCAGCCATTCTGTGAACTCTTAATACCAGCGGTATTTAAAAGGTGCGGGGGGGGGGAAAAGCACGCGTAGCTAACTCACCCCTTTGGCCGCCAAACTCCATATCTAGCCGATAGTTTGTAATTTTTAAAATAGTGTTAGGATTTTTTTAATGTGTATGTTAGTTTAATTTAATTGGTAGTTAGATTAATTTTAGTTTAATATTTTTTTTAGTTTAATTGTTAGTTTAAACTTAGTTTTTATTAATTTGACAGGTAAGTTTTAATTTAATTTAAGATAGGGAAATTGTAATTTTAATCTAAAGTTAGGGGGGCGTTAGGTTTAGTGGTTACTAGTTTAAATTAGTTTATTGCGATATGGGGGGCTTTCAGTTTGGGGGTTAATAGTTTAATTTAGTATATTTTGTTGTGTGGGGCTTGCGGTTTAGGGGTTAATAGGTTTATTATAATGGCGGCGGTGTAGGGCTTAATAACTTTAGTATAGTGGGGGCGATGTGGG